>NW_026652286.1:98170966-98345323 GCF_009828535.3 Hylobates moloch
ATAATGAAACAAGCTACTATTTGCTAAGTAAGGAAAACTGAGGACTGGCGCCATGTAATCCTAGCACTTTGGGAGGCTGAGGCAGGAGGATTGCTTGAAGCCAGGAGTTGGAAACCAGACAGGGCAACAAAATAAGACCCCGTCCCTACCAAAAAAAGAAAAGGAAAGAAAGAGAGAAAGAAGCCTGGACAAAAAAATGAGATCTTGTCTAAAACACACACACACACACACACACACACACACACAAAAGCAAAACTAAGGCTGAGTCATAGCTACAAACTGCTGCTTTTTGGGGATACAGAGTAAATCATTCCAGGAATCCCATCAATACCACTCTAGGGGCTGATTTCAAGGCATTCTGATTAACTTGATAATAGAATCAGAGAACCTTAGAACATATGGAGTATTTAAAGCTCATCTAGCCTGATCACCAACCTGATGCGGAAACCAATATCCCTCCCAGACTGGGAGAATAGAAACACACCTATAGTGATGAGAAAATTTACCTCATAGGGTCACCTAGACCCTTTTTAAAAAATGGCTTTCAAGTCTGGAAATGGCTTTTTAAGATTAGAAATTCGGTGATATTGTGCTATGTATTGTGGTTATTCTATTTGATCTTCCTTAGAAAGATCCTTCTTGATGAAGCCAGTTTTCCATGCGACTCTGGAAATGAGCTGCTGAGGCTTTACTGAAAACCTGTGTCAATCACAGTGTAGCAAATAAAGATGAGCTCATACCTACCAACATTTTAAGACTGCTCTGCTTTTCCATCACTGGTAGTTCTCAAACTCTAACACTTAATTCAAGCCTGTATTCATTGCCATCCTTAATATCCAGGGTTGCTTAAACTCCCTGATTTGTTTCCACAAGGGAAATGGAATATTCCCCCAAGATTCAAAATCTATTCATAGCCACCCAGTCAGCAGGTAATTACTCCCTACCACATGCACTAAGAACAAGATCATATGACTATCAAAGAGAATGGGCAGTAGTATAAAAATGGACAATAAATCAACTCCGAGAATAATTATAAATTTCAGAATGCTCACCTCTGTTACCTGATAAAAACACAAAATACACAAACTAGTTGACAAATAGAGTAAATGAATGAGATCACTCAAGATACTGGAAATTTCAGGCTGAGGTGGGAAGACTGCTTCAGCCCAGTAGTTTGAGGCTGCAGTGTGCTATGATCTTACCTGTGAATGCCAGCTCCACTCCAGCTTGGGCAACATAGTGAGACCTTGCCTTTGAATAGGAAAGGAAGGCTTGGCGCGGGGGTTGGCGGGGAGGGGAGGCTGGGAGTAGAGGGGAATGGAGGAGAGGAGAAAGGAGTGGAGGGACAAACTGGAAATTCCCATAAGTGCACCTTGTCAAAAAGAAAAAGAGGTAGAAAGGGCCAGGGGTGGTGGCTCATGCCTGTAGTCCCAGCACTTTGGGAGACCGAGGCAGGAGGATTGCTTCAGCCCAGGAGTTTGATACCAGCCTGGGCAACACAGTGAGACTGCATCTCTATAAAAAGTTTTTAAAAATAAATAAAAGAAATATATATATATATATATATAAAAGAGAAAGAGGAAGGAAGAAAAGAAGGAACTGGAAATTCCCATAAGCGCAAATATGTTGACAATTGTTTTTTCTACACAAGAAGAGAACTGGATATTTCAAAAAAGGAGACCCTCTGGAATCTGGCTGTTCAATAGAAAAAAGAAAAAAGAAAGGAGAACCACAGATTTTAATAGGAATAGAAAATGAGGTCCCCACTGTGGGAAGCTTTTAGATCTACAGTGGCCCAGGAAAAACAAACAAACAAACATATCATTAATCTTCAATTCTCTGTGGCTACCAAGTGATTCATCAGCACAGATCAGCATATGCCCTGGGTGAATGAGGGAAGGCATAGGCTATTATTGTCTCTTACTCTCTATAGGAAATAGAGCCCAGTCGACAGTGCCATGGTAGGGGGCAGAGGGCAGCACTCTTGAGATGGCTCAGCTCTGTGAGCTCACTTTTAAGTTAGATTTTTATTCTTCTTAAGACCCCCCAGTTCAAGCAGGGACTTTATCTCTGCAAACCCCTGAGGACTGACTCCCACTCCTCTCCATCTCAGACTAATCTTCTCTATTTTCTGCTATCCCCAGGATGCCCTGGTAATCAGAGTTGTGATTCAGAAATGACCTTGAGGAAACAGAAATGCCAAAGAACATCAGCATTTCACTGTACCAGTCCAGCCACATAAAAATCACTTCACTACCAGCAAACCCCAGGGCCCAGCAAGCCATGCAAATACTGCCCAGGGCCACCTCTGTCCTCTTTAAGGCCTCAGCTTTAAGCCATGACTGCATTTTCAACCCTGTGAACATGATGAGCAAAGAACCCACATTTTCCCCAAAGTCTCACTTAGCCAAGATTTAAATAAGCCAATCTCTTCTAGTTGTCACATTCTACAAGGTGAGAGCCTAACAACACGGAACACCAAGTCCCAAAGAAGAGGTGTGCTGAGCCAGGTTGCTCTGACAAAGATTCTTTGCTTGATCAATCTTTAGTCGGGCTCCTGAACCTTCCCCTAGGTCGATCTATGCACTTCCTTATAAAATCCAGTTTCAGCAAGAACCATGTGAAGAAAGTTTAGCAAGAACCCTCTACTCCCAATATCTGATCAGGGTCCTCATCCTCTACCATCTCCCAGGTGATGTCTGACCATCCTGGCCTATCTTCAGCAAAAATCCTGTTAGGTTGCTTTAGCCAGAATCCCCCTTATCCCTGATGTTTCCACCTAGCAATTTTTCATCCACTGATCCTTGTCCTGTTTTTGGCTATAAATTCCCATTTGTCCATCTGTTTCAGAGTTGAGCCCAATCTCTGTCCCCCACTGCAGAATCCCATTGCAGTGGTCCCTATGCTTATTGCAGTGGTCCTCAATAAAGTTTACTTTACTGTGCTTTAACAAGTATCATTGAGGCCGGGCGTGGTGGCTCACACCTGTAATCCCAGCACTTTGGGAGGCCGAGGCGGGTGGATCACGAGGTCAGGAGAAGCTGAGGCAGGAGAATGGCGTGAACCCAGGAGGCAGAGCTTGCAGTGAGCCAAGATTGCGCCACTGCACTCCAGCCTGGGCCACAGAGCTAGATTCCGTCTCAAAAAAAAAAAAAAAAAGTATCATTGAATAATTTTTTCTTCAACAGCTCCCTTAAGAATATACAAAGGAAGGGCTGGGCACAGTGGCTCATGCCTGTAATCCCAGCACTTTGGGAGGCCGAGGTGGGTGGATCACAAGGTCAGCAGTTTGAGACCAGCCTGGCCAATATGGTGAAACCCCATCTCTACTAAAAATACAAAAAAAATTAGCCAGGCATGGTGGCACATGCCTGTAATCCCAGCTACTCAGGAGGCTGAGGCAGGAGAATTGCTTGAACTCGGGAGGCGGAGGTTGCAGTGAGCCAAGGTCGCGCCATTGCACTCCAGCCTGGGCAACAGAGCGAGACTCCATCTCAAAAAAAAAAGAAAAAAAAAGAATATATAGAGGAAATGGCCAGGTGTGGTGGCTCACACCTGTAATCCCAACACTTTCTGAAGCTGAGGAGGGCAGATCACCTAAGGTCAGGAGTTTGAGACCATCCTGGCCAACATAGTGAAACCCCGTCTCTACTAAAAATACAAAAATTAGCTGGGTGTGGTTGTGGGCAACTGTAATCTCAGCTACTTGGTAGGCTGAGACAGGAGAATCGCTTGAGGCCAAGAGGTGGAGGTTGCAGTGAACCGAGATTGCGCCACTGCACTCCAGCCTGGGTGACAGAGCGAGACTCCGTCTCAAAAAAAAAAAAAAAAGAAAGAAAAGAAAAAGAAAAGAAGAAAAAAAAAAAAGAGTACGTAGAGGAAATGATATCCTGAAAAACTCTTGACATGGTACGGCATTGAAACTGGGTTTTGGAAAGCTATGAGAGAAAAAAAATTCATTGTTGGATATTGATCAGATACTCAGGGGCACATGAGAAGTGAACTATGGAGTGCTTACCACTGTCAGAAAAGCCATTGGGCAGAGAATGAACATAAAACCAAAAGCTTTGAGAGGCTTGGCATCTATGATCAAAGTCAGCTGATTTTGTAGATTGGCAGAGTCAAATAAATCCAGATTCTTTCCAGGGTAAGAATTTGTTCTTTGGGTATAGTAGTTGGACGTGAATGCAATGCAAAATGTATAAATCAAAGAAAGCTCATTCGTGACCTATTAGAAAAGAAAAGATTATCCCAAAGTCTGATAGTGGCACCTTTGTTTATAGCTAAAAGAAATGAATAGAAATTATTCTTAAATCCTTATGTAAACTTGTTTAGAACAGAAAAAAATTGATCCACATTAAGTAATCCAGGTCTCTACTACTTGCAAGACCAGAAAGAATTCCCAGTTTAGTGTTCCACATAATTGTGTGATTATGGCAGATCTAATATCTAGTGCATTAAAAGAGAGGAAAACTAAAGATAAGGGAGAAGAGGGGGAAGAATACGTGACCTTGGTAATTGGGAAAAGCTCCATAGGCTAGGAGTCAGGAGTTTTGGACTTAAGTGTCAACTTTACCATTAGCTAGCTTTGTGACCAGGGAAAATTACTTAGGTTTTCTAAACCTCAATTTCCTCTGGTATAATATAAAGGGCTTACAATAAAATCCTTTCCTGGTTATAAATTTCATGAATCTACACTCTTTTCTTTAAAAATGGATCCCCAAACTGCCCCAATTTTGTTTAAATTTACCCCAAATTCATTCAGGTATCATACATTGTTTTTTAATATCTTTGCCTTTGTTTTCCAATTTGTAGACTCCTATATATCTCATAGGGATATTGTGAGAATGTGAGATAAAACAATACTTAGTTATACAAAATCCTAGATAGAAAGCAAAGAAAGTGAAATCTATGAATTAACTTCAATTCCATTTTATTCAGAAATTTTCTCTAACCAAACCTCAATTGCTACTGAGTCATAAAAAGAAAAAGTTCATGACTTATATCCATTGGATATTCTTTAATTTCCCATTCTAGGATGCTGGGTTTGCCAAATAAAAATATGAATTTCAGATAAGTGATGAGTTAAATTTGAATTTCAGATAAGTGATGAGTAATTTTTTTAAATAAATATCACACAAATATTGCATAGGACAGATTCATACTAAAAATTACTCATTGTTTATATGTAATTCAAATACAACTTGGCAGGCTGTATCTCTATTTTATCTGGTGTAGGGGTAAAGAAAATTATTTCCTCCCCCTCTGAATGTTTGAGTCCTTAATTCTGCTGAAATAATAGACATATTAACAGGGGAAAAAAAGCATACATATTCATTAATGCATAAGTGTGCATGGGAGCCACAAAATATGAGATTCAAAGAAGGGCCAGATGGTTGAAGCTTAAATACCCTCTTCATAGGGGAGAGGGAAGAGAGGAATATAGGCAATTTTAGAGGAAGAAGAAATGAGTTTTTAGGAGCACTGAGTGGGCCCAAATAGCAGACCATAGCCTAGTACAAAGCTCTGCTGGGCTTTGTGAAAGTGTCAACAAGTTACAGGAAGGTTGGGAGCAGAACTGTACTGAGAACAAAGGCTATCTTATTATGCAGATAAAATATCTCAGATTAGCCCTTGGAAGAACAAGTGGAAGGAATCGGTGAAAAGTCAGTCAAAGGATGGTGTCCTGGGCATAGAAACTTTTACCTTTCTTGCCTTCAATACAAGTTAATCTTCTCTAGTTAATGTAAATCCCAGGAAGAGGGTCCAAGACAGTTGCATTCCTTCTGGATGAACTCCCCTCAGTCAGATAAGGGAATTTCTTTTTTTTTTTTTGAGACACAGTCTCACTCTGTTGCCCATGCTGGAGTGCAGTTGTGCAATCTCAGCTCACTGCAACCGCCACCTCTCTGGTTCAAGCAATTCTCTGCCTCAGCCTCCTGAGTAGCTGGGATTACAGGCGCCTGCCATCACACCCTGCTAATTTTTGTATTTTTAGTAGAGACAGGGTTTCACCATGTTGGCCAAACTGGTCTTGAACTCCTGACCTTATGTTCGACCTGTCTCAGCCTCCCAAAGTGCTGGGATTACAGGTGTGAGCCACCACACCCAGCCATTTTGTTTGTTTGTTTGTTTTTGTTTTTGTTGGAGACAGAGTTTTGCTCTTGTCGCCCAGGCTGTAGTGCAATGTCCCGATCTCGGCTCACTGAAACCTCTGCCTCCTGGATTCAAGCAATTCTCCTGCCTCAACTTCCTGAGTAGGTGAGGTTACAGGCACCTGCCACCACACCCAGCTAATTTTTGTATTTTTAGGAGAGATGGGGTTTCACCATGTTGGCCAGGCTGGTCTCGAACTCCTGACCTCAGGTGATCCACCCATCTCAGCCTCCCAAAGTGCTGGGATTACTGGTGTGAACCACCATGCCTGGCCAGATAAAGGAATTTCAGAGATGACCTCTCACTGCACTTCCTAAGGGAAAAGAGGGAAGGAGAAGTTTGCAGAGAGAGCTTTATTCTAAGTCTTATTTCTAAGACCTTTCAATCTCCTTTGTTCAAAGCACTCAGCCTGCCAAAGCTTCATATTTTGGAGTATCATTTTCTGAGCCCTAGCACTGGTAACCCTTTACCTATCCTTACCTTGGTGGAGATATGCAATTCCCAAATAATTTGTGTCAGTGATAATTAATTAAGTTGTGTACTTTTTAGTATATATATTCTGTCTCAATAAAAAAGTTTGAAACATGGCCAGGTGCACTGGCTCACACCTGTAATCCCAATACTTTGGGAGGCCAAGGCGGGTGTATCACTTAAGCTCAGGAATTTGAGATCAGCCTGAGTGACATGGCAAAACCCCATCTCTACAAAAAGAATACAAGAATCAGCTGAGTGTGGTGGTGCACACCTGTAGTTCCAGCTGCTCAGGAGGCCAAGGTGGGAGGATCACTTGAGCCTGGGAGGGAGAGGTTGCAGTGAGCTGAGATCACACCACTGTACTCCCTCTTGGGCGATAGAGTGAGACCCTGTGTTAATTAAAAAAAAAAAAAAAAAAAGTTTAAAACAATGTTCCTGGCTGGGCACAGTGGCTCACACCTGTAATCCCAGCACTTTGGGAGGCCGAGGTGGGTGGATCGCCTGAGGTCAGGAGTTTGAGACCAGCCTGGCCAATGTGGTGAAATCCCATCTTTACTAAAAATACTAAAATTAGCAAGGTGTGGTGGCAGGTGCCTGTAATTCCAGCTACTCGGGAAGCTAAGGCAGAGAATTGCCTGAACCCAGGAGGCAGAGGTTGCAGTGAGCTGAGATCATGCCATTGCATTCCAGCCTGGGTGACAAGAGCAAGACTCCATCTAAAAAAAAAAAAAAAAGGAAAGAAAGAATGTTTCTAAATGATATTTTAATTATTTTTGAATAATAAGTCTGATTTTATGTGCTGTTGTCTTTCTTCTCCCTTTCCTCCACACTTTAAGAGTATCTTCTGTGAGCATTTCAGAGTGTCACATCTGGATATCCCCTGAAACCAACTGCTCTATAGGGAGAGTGAAAATAGGAGTAAGAGGCCAGTACAGTGGCTCACGCCTATAATCCCAGCATTTTGGGAGGCTGAGGCAGGTGGATCACAAGGTCAGGAATTCGAACTAACCTGGCCAATATGGTGAAAACCCGTCTCTACTAAAAATATAAAAATTAGCTGGGCATGGTGGTGGCCACCTGCAGTCCCAGCTACTCAGGAAGCTAAGGCAGGAGAATCACTTGAAACCACGAGGCAGAGTTTGCAGTGAGCCGAGATCGCCCCACTGCACTCCAGCTTGGGTGACAGAGCAAGACTCTGTCTCAAAAAAAAAAAAAAGAAAAGAAAAGAAAATAGGAGGAAGAAAAAGGAAGGTGTAGCCAGCAGAAAATTTCTAAAGAAGTAATTGTTGCGGGACGCAGAGTACTAGAGAGACTAGTATGGGTGAATACAAGAGGATATTTATTTTAAGGTACACAGTGGCTCAGTGGATTTACATCTAAAAAGCTAAGCCAGTGCGTACCTTAAAATAAATATCCTCCTGTATTCACCCATACTAGTCTCTCTAGTCCTCTGTGTTCCACAACATTTCTTGGAGAGCCAGCCAGGAGGAGTGGAGATGGCAGATTTACTGTCTCCTTTGCCTGTGGGGCTGGAGCTCCAGGTAAAAGGAAACCTGTGACCCCAGGCGCTGCCAGGAGAACTTCAGCCCAGAAAGGAAATCAGCTCTCCTGTGACCCGGTACCCCTAACCAGCAGCACAACGAAACTTGAGAGGCTACAGGACAATTCCAGAAACAGCGTGCTTCAGGAACCGTGGTAAAGTATTGAGTCCCAAGGCAGGACCTGTCCCATAAGGACAGAAGAGGAGCCTGATCGTCTCCAGGGGTGTGACTATCAATCTGACCCAGAGGGGCTGGGGCAGCGAGAGTGGCTCGCCAATTTGGATGAAAACTCACACCCCAACTGACACAGGACATGAGAGTGGCTTGCAAAGTAGGTTAAGAAAAAGAAACTAGAGGTGGTGAGAGTGGCTCACCACTCCAGTTGGAAACACAAGAACAAAAGAGCATCAGCTGCTCTTTTATATTTCCCATTCCTTTACCTGATCATATCATGTAGGCCATGAAGCCTGATAAATCATTAAATAAAACTTGATCAATACATACATACAAAAACGTGTACACAAATGTACATAGCAGCTTTATTCATCATAACCAAAAAAGTTGAAACAACCTTTTGGGGGTCAGAAAACATGACATTTTGAAATGCTGAGTACTTTGAACTAAAGAAGCAGCCTCTGGCAGAGTACAATGGCTCACACCTGTAATCCTAGCATTTTGGGAGGCCAAGGTGGGAAGAACTGTTTGAGCCGAGGGGCCTCAGACCAGCCTGGGCTACACAGTGAGATCCTGTCTCTACAAAATAATTGAAAAATTAGCTGGACATGGTGGCACATGCCTGTGGTCCCAGCTACCTGGGGGGCTGAGGTGGGAGAATCATTTGAGCCTGGGAGGGTGAAGCTGCAGTGAGCTGTAATGGTACCACTGCACTCCAGCCTGGGTGACAGAGCGAGATCCTGTCTCAAAAAAACAAACAACAACAACAAAAACAGCGATAACAAAAAAAAAAGCAAAAAAAAAAAATTGAAAAGGAAGGGGCCTCAGAACCAAGGTCTCTCTGACCTTTCCCTGCTTACTATCTCTTGATTCTCTTTTTCTTTTTTTTCTTTTTTTTTTTTTTTGAGATGGAGTCTTGCTCTGTAGCCCAGGCTGGAGTACAGTGGCGCAATCTCGGCTCACTTCAAGCTCTGCCTCCTGGGTTCAGGCCATTCTCCTGCCTCAGCCTCCCGAGTAGCTGGGACTACAGGCGCCTGCCACCACGCCCGGCTAATTTGTTTGTACTTTTAGTAGAAACGGGGTTTCACCGTGTTAGCCAGGATGGTCTCGATCTCCTGACCTCATGATCCACCCGCCTCGGCCTCCCAAAGTGCTAGGATTACAGGCGTGAGCCACCGCACCGGGCCACTTGATTCTCTTTTTCTCCCAAAGCATAGGGAAGCACTTTCTCTGACATTTCCTTTATCTGAATAAGAGAAGTCCCTCCAGAAGAAATGAAGTGTCATGAACCCACTCCCTGGAATCTACATGATCTATAAGAGAGGAGACTAAATGTCTCCACATCTAGGACATCATGCCCAGACAGAGTTTTCACCTATGCTTCTGAGAGCTATCTGAGAGACTTCTTCTGCATAATAAGACAACCTTTGCTTGCAGTGCTCTTCCTCCCCTCACTCTCCCATAGCTTGATGCCACCACCCTCCAGGAGTCTCTAAGCTTCTAATACTTTTTTTTTTTTTTTTGAGACAGGGTCTCACTCTGTTGCCTAGGTTGGGGTGCAGTGGGTGCAATTACAGCTCACTGTACTCACTGCAGCCTTGATCTCCCTGGTTCAAATGATCCTCCTTCCTCAGCCACCTGAGTAGCTGGGACTACAGGGGCATGCCACCACACCCAGCTAAGTTTTGCATTTTGGGTAGAGATAGGGTTTTGCCACATTGGCCAGGCTGATCTGGAACTACTGGGCTCAAGCCATCCTCCCACCTCAGCCTCCCAAAGTGCTAGGATTACAGGTGTGAGCCACCGTGCCAAGCTAATTTTTTCTGTAGCTCACAATGCTATTTAAGCTTCAACCATCTGGCCCTCCTTTGTGTCTCATATTTTGTGGAACTCCTATACATATGCATGTAATAAATTTGTATGCCTTTTCTCCTGTTAATCTGTCTACTGTCAAGTTTATTCCAGAGATTATTAAGCCTTTAGAGGGTGGAAGGAAAGTTCCTTTCATTCCTACAAACCCAAATGTCCATCAAGGAATAAATGGATAAACAAATTGTGGTATATCCATGCAATGAAATGTTATTCAGCCATAAAAAGAACAAAATACTGATACAATGCTACAACATAGATAAGCTTGAAAGCATTATGTTGAGTGAAAGATAGCAGACACAGAAAGGCACATGTTACATAATTTCATGTACATGAAATATCTACATAGTGTCAGTTGAAGAAAATGATGAGACAAGTCTCAATCATTTTAGGAGATTTATTTGCCAAAGTTAAGGACGCATCCTGGAGACAGGTCTATGCCTTTCTCTGAAGATGATTTTGAGGCTCCAAATTTAAGGGGGAAAGGGTGGGATATTGAGAAGCACACAGTTTTCACATAAGCAAAAGGGGCAGAGGAAAAATGTGGGGAATCTGCATTTTACATAACACAGACAAAATGGGGTAGGGGAAAAATCAGATATTCATTTGTGTCTGGAAGGCCTGCACCTGTAAAGATGACCTAACAATTTGCATTGCCATAGTGACGTTTTAACAGCTCACTGGGAATTTCCCCATATTTTACCCATAAGGAAATTCCCAGTGAGCTGTTAAAACGTCACTATGGCATGCAAATTGATAGGTTATCTTTACAGGTGCAGGCCTACCAGACACAAATGCATATCTGATTTTCGACTTTTCCTTTTGGCTAAATGACTTTGGGGTCTCAAAAGGTAATTTCTTTTCACAATAGAAACATAAAGTAGATTGGTGGTTGCCAGGGGCCGTGGAGAGTGACTGCTAATGGATGTGTGATTTCTTTAGTTTGGCAGGGGCAGGGGGGCGGGGCGGGGGCAGGCAGGATGATGAAAATGCACTAAAATTAAATTGTGGTAGATAGTAAAAGTAAGTAGTTATGTGATTGTTGCACAACTCTGTGCCTATACTAAAAGCCACTGAATTGTGTACTTTAAAAGGGTGGCTAGCTGGGTGTGGTGGCTCACGCCTGTAATCTCAGCACTTTGGGAGGCCGAGGCAGGCGGATCACCTGAGGCTGGGAGTTCAAGACCAGCCTGACCAACATGGAGAAACCCTGTCTCTACTAAAAATACAAAATTAGCCAGATGGGGTGGCACATGCCTGTAATCCCAGCTATTTGGGAGGATGAGACAGGAGAATCGCTTGAACCTGGGAGGCGGAGGTTGTGGTGAGCGAAGATTGCACCATTGCACTCTAGCCTGGGCAACAAGAGCAAAACTCCATCTCAAAAAAAAAAAAAGGGTGGCTGGATGCTGTGGCTCATGCTTATAATCCTAGCACTTTGGAATGCCAAAGCAGGAAGATTGCTTGAATCCTGGAGTTTAAGACCAGACTGGCCAACATAGCAAGACCTCATCTCTACAAACAAGTTTTTTTTTTTAATTAGCTGGGTAGGGTGGCACACACCTGTGGCCCCAGCTACTTGGGAGACTAAGGCAGGAGGATCACTTGAGCCTAAGGGGTAGAGGCTGCAGTGAATTATGATCACACCACTGCACTCTAGCTTGCACAGCAGAACAAGACCCTGTCTCTAAATAATAAATGAAAAGGTAAATTTTATGGTATGTGATTATATCTCAGTAAAGGTGTGATTTTTAAAAAGTCAATGCATCTTAAACAAATAAGCAAACAAAAGCTTAGTCAGATCTCAGGTGATGCCACAGAACTACCCAAACAGATCCATTTCTAAAGAGCAAGCAGTGTAACAAGAGCAGCCATTTATGTGCTTACTACGTAAGGAGCTTTACCTAACAATACTGTTTATTAAGCTTTTCATCTCATTTTATTTGCACAATGACCTTACTTATAAAGTATGTATGATTACCCTTTGTTTGGGAAAATGAGAAAACGGACTCTCAGGGATGGGATAATTTGTTCAAGGCTCACACAGCTAAGAAGGGGTAAGGCAGGAGTTCTAACCCAGAGAGGCATCTGACTCCAAAGTTCAGGATAGCCACGTTCCCACTATGTTTGTCAAAAAAAACAAGAATGAGCCGGGTGCTGTGGCTCACGCCTGTAATCCCAGCACTTTGGAAGGCCGAGGCGAACAGATTATCAGAGGTCAGGAGCTCGAGACCAGCCTGACCAACATGGTGAAACCCTGTCTCTACTAAAAATACAAAAATTAGCTGGGTGTGGCAGCGGGCGCCTGTAATTCCAGCTACTCGGAGGCTGAGGCAGGAGAATCGCTTGAACCCGGGAGGCAGAGGATGCAGTGAGCCGAGACTGCACCACTGCACTCCAGCCTGGGTGACAGAGCGAGACTCCAATGCAAAAAAAAAAAAATTGCTGACAAGGATTTTAGCTGAGTCTAAAACAAGTACTGGCAGGGCTCTGCTAACCACCCTGCTGCTCACTCCTTCTGCAATAGTTATTTTTCCCTAATGGGTTTTTGTTTGTGTTGGAAGGAAGTCTTTTCTTCCACCAACTAGGTTGTAGTGTGTGTTTGGGGCTTGGGGGACTGCAAATTAATTGATGATAGACAGATCCACAGAAGAAAAGACAAGGATTATTTACGCATGCATGGGGGAGTACTCAGTAAAGGGTAATCCCTGGCAAAAATAGCCGGGGGTACGTGTGACTGCACCAGTTTAACAAAAGGGAATGGTGGTTAAGGTTTCAGTGGGAATGTATGGAAGACTCTATTGGGCTTTTTTATTCTGATGCTAATGTACAGTCTTCTTCCTGTCTGGAAGCTGAATTAGACCAAATCTGGGGATTCTCCCAAACCTGAAGGGGGGTTAATGGCAGTTGTATTTTGGGAGGCTCTACTTTAGTCAGATCAGGGAAGTCCAGATATGATTTCTATCTGCATCTGCTGTAGCTCAAATGTTTTCAGTTTAAAATAATCTTTTTATTTTTCTGAGGGTTTCTTGGTTCCTTCATTTGTTTGTTTCTGCTTTTACTATATTCCCAGACATTCTCAACATTATTGCAAAGATTTTTTTTTCTTGCTTTAGGTGCTGCTTGGAAATGTCCTTGTCCCTAGATATCTTTAATAAAAGGTTATTGGGCTCCAGAGCCCGAAAAAGCTCTGGGTGGTATTTTGCCTGCAACCAAAGCTTGACGTCAGAATCTGCACACGTGTTGTAGGATCCTTTACTCTGTGTCTCCAGCCCCTACTCTTTTCTTGGTGTTCCTGAGTTATACTTCAGAACAGAAAAATATCAATGGGTTTAGATCTTAGTTCCACATTTGGCTCCCAGCCCTGCTCTAAGGCCCACCTCAGCTGAATTAAGGAGTGAGGTTTGAACTCATCAGGGGATTCTCCTTGGGGCCAGCTGCCCTCCTTTCCTCCTTTTTCTCTCCTCTGCAGGAAGGAAGGCTGCTTCCCCCTCCCCTATTCCTAAGGACTACTTCCCACCTCTTCCCTTCCCTCCGCCCCCCCAGCTGCCTTTCTTATGGCTGCCAGGTTGCCATGCCAATAAGGTTCCCATGGTTACTAGGAAGAGCTGCTGCATTCCCACAGGCAGCTTTTATCTACCAAAAGAGAAAGGGAAACTAAATTGCTCCTAGGGAAAGTAAAAAAAAAAAAAAAGGGAGGGGAGGGACAGAGTTGGTCTTAGCCCAGGAGATCCTGCAAAAGGGATCTTGTTCGCTCTGGTATCTCCAGGCTGGACCTTGAACCAAATCCTGCTGCATCTATTCAAGTTCTCCTTCCCCTAAACCTAGGGAGAGAGGTGCCTGGCACTAGTTCAAGTCCATTGTTTTGCCTAGTATGGGGTCCACATAGACACCGCATTGTGAGCATCATGTTAATACATAAATACACGAATACATCTGTGCTCTTTGTCTATTAAGGAAACTGGCAAAATGCAAGGCATGCCCTGCTGCCTCCTCATTGGGATATCTTGTCAGAGAAACTGCTTTTCTCCTGCTGGAGTTTCTTCCTGGGTAGACTATCTTAGGCCACGCCACATTTTTTTTTTTTTTAACTCAGTTCGTTTTTCTCAAATATAAACAAATATATGTTAGTGTACAATTAAAAAATAAAGTAGCCAGGCATGGTGGCTCACGCCTGTAATCCCAGCACTTTGGGAGGCCAAGACAGGCGGATCATCTGAGGTCAGGAGTTTGAGACCAGCCTGGCCAAAATGGTGAAACCCCGTCGCTACTAATAACACAAAAATTAGTTGGGCGTGGTGGCACATGCCTGTAATCCCAGCTACTCGGGAGAATCGCTTGAACCCAGGAGGCAGAGGTTGCAGTGAGCCGAGATCATGCTATTGCACTCCAGCCTCGGCTACAAAAGCAAAACTTTGTCTCCAAAATAAAAAATAAAATAAAATAAAGTAAATAAGAAAAAAAATCATTCACCATTCCAAAATCAAATTATTTATTTCTTCTTTTTAAAATGTACAGTTTTTGTTGTTACTGGTTTGTCTCACATAGTTGTAGAACATCATTTTTGAAACACAGTTTCCTTTATTTGAAACACAGTTTATTTTGGAGGCAAAAAACATGATCTAAAATTAGATCATTAAAGGTATTTATGCATATTTTAAAAAATAAAACTAGATCATAGTGATAATTGCACAACTCTTTGAATATGCCAAAAACCATTGAATTATACATTAAAAAATTTTTTTTTATTGTTTGTGGAAACAGGGTCTAACTATGTTACCCAGGCCAGTCTTAAACTGCTGGCTTCAAGGAATCCTCCTGCTTTCCAAAGTGCTGGAATTACAAGAGTGAACCACTGTGCCCGGCCTGAATTATACACTTTTAGTGGGTGAAATGTATAGAATGTGAATTATATCTCAACGAAACTGTTTTGAAAAACTGAAAATAAAAAATTAAAAGGATGTATTTAGGTCTCAGCAAATTATTGAACTCTAAAGGCTCTAATAGCTTAACATGAAAAGTCAGATGAAGCCTATTAGCCTGAATCTGTAATTAACTAACGAGAAATTCCTTTAAGCCTTTTCCAATTCTTGGGCTCAGCAAATTCAGTGCAGAACCTTTATTTTTAATTCCGCCATGAATGTATTGCTTCTTTAATTTCCTGGATGTTGTCAAGATAAAGGGCAGGATAAGGGAGATTGCTTTCCTAAACATTCATGGAGGGGGAAATCCCCCAACATCATGCCATTTGTCCTGGGGAAGCAATTACTTTTTGGCTTCAACTTCATCATATCTAAATGGGGACAATAATAAATATAAGTTCTAGGCCGGATGTGGTGGCTCACGCCTATAATCCCAACACTTTGGGAGGCCAAGGTGGGCAGATCACCTGAGGTCAGGAGTTCGAGACCAGCTTGGCCAACGTGGGGAAACCTCAAACCCCGTCTCTACTAAAATACAAAAGTTAGCCCAGCATGGTGGCATGTGCCTGTAATCCCAGATATCTGGGAGGCTGAGGCAGGAGAATTGCTTGAACCTGGGAGGCAGAGGCTGCAGTGAACCAAGATTGCACCACTGCACTCCAGCCTCGGCAACACAGCAAGACTCTGTCTCAAAAATAAATAAATAAATAAGTTATGTTAGCATATGGAAGAAAACTTGGAATAGGCAAAAGAGACTAACTGGGTTTCTTCAGTGGAAAATAAGCCATTGTTTAGAGCAAACCTGAGGTATCAGATACATGCGGTCTCTGTCACCAGCTCCTGGCACAGAACTCTCAAAATTCTTGGCATTTCCTAAATGATAGGAATGTCTTTTGTTTTTCATAATGAGTTCCTCACTATCTGTACAATAGTTCAATTTTACCTTCTTTGAAATTTATTCTTGTCAAGAGAGAAAATTACAACAAATTTAAAGATCTCAATTAGGTGTATGCAATTCTATAATCAGACAACACATTAGTCCATAAAGTAGAATAAATGTTCCAATGAGTCGAGCAGAGGAGGTTCACTTTATAGACTGAATAAAGGGCGGAAGAAAGCAAAAACAAAGATCAAGGCCTAGTCCGCTGGCTCACGCTTGTAATCTCAGCCCTTTAGGAGGCCAAGGCATGTGGATCACGAGGTCAAGAGATGGAGACCATCTCGGCCAACATGGTGAAACCCCATCACTACTAAAAATACAAAAAATTAGCTGGTCCTGGTGTCTCACGCCTGTGGTCCCAGCTACTGAGGAGGCTGAGGCAGGAGAATCGCTTCAACATGGAAGGTAGAGGTTGAAGTGAGCCGAGATCACACCACTGCACTCCAGCCTGGTGACAAAGCAAGACTCTGTCTAAAAAAAAAAAAAAAAGGGGGGGAGTGGTCATTTCAAAGTTACTTTCCTTGTAAGGCAGGGACAGGGGACAAAAGAGAAAGATAATTGACTGGTTAACATCAGGTTACTTCACTTTACTCTTTTTTGTAAAAATTAAAACAGAGGGGGCCGGGCACAATGCCTCATGCCTGTAATCCCAACACTTTGGAAGGCCGAGGCAGGTGGATCACCTGAGGTCGGGAGATCAAGACCATCCTGACCAACATGGAGAAACCCTATTCCTACTAAAAATACAAAATTAGCCAGGTGTGGTGGCGCATGCCAGTAATCCCAGCTACTCGGGAGGCTGAGGGAGGAGAATCTATTGAACCCGGAAGGCAGAGGTTGCGGTGAGCTGAGATCACGTCATTGCACTCCGGCCTGGGCAACAAGAGCGAAACTCCGTCTCAAAAAAACAAAATAAAACAAAACAAAAACAAAAACACACAGAGAACTTCATTATCATGCGTACTGAAGATGGAAACTGGAAACTGGCCTTTTGCTGGTGGTTCTCCTCCAGTATAAACTCAAGAATTTTTTTAAATTTTATTTTTTTAAATGAAACTGGCCTGTTGGGAAACTAGTCTGTAATTTTTTTCTCCTGGTTTCTCTAAAGACCAAATAACAAGTCAGTTTTGGTTTGGCGAGCTTAGGTGACTTCATTTTAATTTTTAGTTTTGTCTACTGGGGCCTAGTGGAGGAATTTAGTCCAAAATGATAGCCTCCTATAATTTTTGTTTAACATCTTTTAACACTATTAACTTTCTGTTTCTGGTAAAAGAAGAAGGAGCACTTCTAGACCTTGACTTTTTCCAGTGCACTGCAAACCTTCTCAGTTAAATTGAGAGGGTAAACATTTATTTCAGTAAAGGTTTGAACATAGGCTCATTTTAGTTTTCAGCTATGCCTCTACACATCAAAAAGCACATCAAAAGAAATTTCCCTTTCAATGTTAGATATGGATAGTAATAACTATTTACATTTACTCAGTAATTTATATATTTCAGGCACTATTTTAAATATTTTATTTGCATTATTCCTATGAAGTGAATGCTGAGAACAGCAATCCTCTCTTCTTTCCGTCAGCCTGATCACTGAGAACCAAAACCATACTGGACTGCCTACGATAAAAAGACTCTGCTGAGCACAGAGGAGGTCTACAGGAAAAAAAAAAGACTGCTACTTCACTGACTTTATTAGCATTTCATACTTTTCCTGACTTGCCCAAGCAAATGGTTAGATTCTGCATTACAGGAATTTCTCAAAAAACCCATCAACTCTTCAACAGAAAGCATCAAAAAAGCGTCAATAGACAGCCTGCACTTTACAATTCTTTGAATTATATTATTTTGCAATAAAAGAGAATAAAGTGCTGATACATAATATAACATGCATGGACCATGAAAACATTATGCTAAGTGAAAGAAGCCAGCCACAAAGGACCATATATTGTGTGCAGAGGTGCACGCCTGTAATCCCAGCTACTTGGGAGGCTGAGGTGCGAGAATCACTTGAGTCCAGAACTTCGAGACCAACCAGAGCAAAATAGCTAGACCCTGTCTCTAATTTAAAAAAGAAAGTAGGGCCAGATGTGTTGGCTCACGGCTGTAATCCCAACACTTTGGGAGGCTGAGGTAGGCAGATCGCCTGAGGTCAGGAGTTTGAGACCACTCTGGCCAACATGGTGAAACCCCGTCTCGACTAAAAATACAAAAAAATTAGCTGGGCGTGGTGGCACACACCTGTAATCCCAGCTTCTCAGGAGGCTGAGGCAGGATAATCACTTGAATCCAGGAAGGAGAGGTTGCAGTGAGCTGAGACCGCACCATTGCACTCCAGCCTGGGCAACAAGAGTGAAACTCCATCTCAAAAAAAAAAAAGAAAGAAAGTAGATTGGTGGCTGCCTAGTGGTAGTGGTCGTGCGAAGGGTTTGGGTAAAGGGGGAGTGACTGCAAATATATAGGGGGTTTCTTTTTGGCATGAAAAATATGTTCTCAAATTTATTATAGCGATTGTTGCCCAACTCTGTGGATATACTAAAAACCACTGAATTGTATACTGTATATGGGTGAATTGTATGGTATGTGAGTTACATCTCAAAGTTATTTTTTGAAAAAGTATTCTTTAAATACTTCTTAAGGCCGGGCATGGTGGCTCACACTTGTAATCCCAGCACTTTGGGAGGCTGAGGTGGGTGGATTGCCTGAGGTCAGGAGTTCAAGCCCAGCCTGGCCAACATGGTAAAACCCCGTCTCTACAAAAATACAAAAATTAGCCAGGCATGATGGCAGGTGCCTGTAATCCCAGCTACTAGGGAAGCTGAGGCAGGAGAATTGCTTGAGCCCAGGAGGCAGAGGTTGCAGTGAGCCGAGATCACACCACTGCACTCCAGCCTGGGCGACAGAGCAAGACTCCATCACAAAAAAAAAAAAAATCCTTCTTAAAATCCTTGCCTTGCTGTTTCCACCAATTCTAGACCATTGTACGGGACTCATAAAACAATATTCTAAAGTATGGTGCTGATATGGTTTGGCTTTGTGTCCCCACCCAAGTCTCATCTCGAATTGTAATCTCCACGTGTTGAGGGAGGGACCTGATGGGAGGTGATTGGATCATGGGGGCGGTTTCCTGCCTGCTTTTCTCAGATAGTGCGTGAGTTCTCAGGAGATCTAATGGTTTCCCCTGTGCTCGCTCTCTCTCTCCTGCCACCATATAAAACCTGCCTTGCTTCCCCTTTGCCTTCCACCATGATTGTAAGTTTCCTGAGGCCTCTCAGCCATTTGGAACTGTGAGTCAACTGAACCTCTTTATAAATTGCCCATTCTCAGGTATTTCTTTATAGCAGTGTGAAAACAGACTAACACAGGTGCTTTGGTATGTTGAGCACTTTTGAATCAAAAGAAATTAAAAGATCTTAGAAGCTGCTTCAGAATCAAAGTCCTTCTAACCGTCTCTTGTTCCTCCAGCCCCAAGCACAGAGAGGGATTCCCTCTGGAATTTCTTTACCTGAATAAGAACATTTCAACTTTTTTTCTTTTTCTTTTTTTTTTTTTTGAGACAGAGTCTTGCTCCATTGCCCAGGCTGGACTGCAGTGGTGCGATCTCAGCTCACTGTAACCTATGACTCCTGGGTTCAAGCAATTCTTGTGCCTCAGCCTTCCAAGTAGCTGGGACCACAGCCACGCACCTCCACACCTGGCTCATTTTCTGTATTTTTAGTAGAGACAGGGTTTTGCCATGTTTTCCAAAATGGTCTCAAACTCCTGGCCTCAAGTGATCCACCTGTCAGAAGTTCAAAACCAGCCTGGTCAACATAGCAAAACCCTGTCTCTACAAAAGAAAAATGTAAAAATTAGCTGGAAGTGGTGGTGCACACCTCTAGTCCCAGCTACTCAGGAGGCTGAGGCTGGTAGATTGCCTAAGCCGAGGAGGTCGACGTTCCAGTGAGCCATGATTCTTCCACTGCACTCCAGCCCGTTTGACAGAGCAAGACTCTGTCTCTAATAAAAAAAAAAATAAAAATAAAAAAAATTAAAGGCTTTAATTCCTTGAATAATATTCTGTTGCATGTATGTGCCACATTTCATCTCTCTATTCATTGTCAGTGGACACTTGGGTTGTTTCCACATTTTGGCTGTTGTGAATAATGCTGCTACTATGAACAGACACAAATATCTGTTTGAATTCTTACTTTCCCTTTTTTGGGTATACACCTAAAAGTAGAATTGCTGGATCATACGGTAATTCTATGTTTAATTTTTTGAGGAAGCACCATAGTGTTTTCTACAATAGCTTCTCCATTTTACCTTCCCACCAGCAATGTACATGGGTTCCAATTTCTCCATATCCATGTCAATGTTTGTCATTTCCTGTTTTGTTTTTGTTGTTGTCGTTGTTGTTTATCTATATAGTAGCCATCCTAATGGGAGTGAAGTGGTAACTCATTGTGGTTTCAATTTGCATTTCTCTAATAATTAGTAGTGTTGAGCATCTTTTCATGTGTTTATTGGTCATTATTGAAGAAATGTCTATTGAAGTTATTTGACTGTTTTTTACTCTGGTTTGTTTTTTGTTGTTAAGTTGTGAGAGTTCTTTATGTATTCTGGATAGTAACCCCTTACCAGACACATGATTTGCAAATATTTTCTCTCATTCCATAGGTTGTCTTTTCTGTTGATAGTGTTCTTTGATGCACAAGTCTTAAATTATCATGTAGTTCAATTTACCTATTTTTTTTTTTTAAGATGGAGTCTTGCTCTATTGCCCAGGCTGGAGTGCAGTGGCATGATCTCGGCTAACTGCAAGCTCCGCCTTCTGGGTTCACACCATTCTCCTGCCTCAGCCTCCTGAGTAGCTGGGACTATAGGCACCCGACACCACGCCCAGCTAATTTTTTGTATTTTTTCTTAATAGAGACGGGGGTAATTTATCTATTTTTGTTGCTGCTGCCTGTGCTTTTCATGTCTTATCTAAAAAATTATTGTAGAATCCTATGTCATGAAGTTTTTACTTTATGTTTTCTTCTTAGAGTTTTATAGTTTGAACCCTTAAATTTAGGTATTTGGTTCACTTTGACTTTTTTTTTTTTTCTTTTTGAGACAGGGTGTCATTCTGTCAACCAGGCTGGAGAGCAGTGGCACAAACTCAGCTCACTGCAACCTCCGCCTCCCTGGCTCAAGCGATCTTCCCACCTCAGCCTCAAGAGTTGCTGGGACTACAGGTGAACACCACCATGCCTGGCTAATTTGTGTGTGTGTGTGTGTGTGTGTGTGTGTGTGTAAATGGAGTTTTGCCATGTTTCCCAGGATGGTCTTGAATTCCTGAGCTCGAGCCATCCACCCGCCTCAGCCTACCAAATTTCTGGGATTACAGGTGTGAGCCACTCCACCCGGCCTGACTTAATTTCTGTATATGGTGTCAAGTAGAGGTCCAGCTTCATTCTTTTGCATGTGGATATTCAGTTTTCCCAGCCTCATGTGTTGAAAAGACTGTTCTTACCCCATTGAATGGTCTTGGTACCTTGTTGAAAGTCATCTGACCTTACATGCAAGGGTTTATTTTCAGACTCTATTTTATTCCATTGGTCTATATATCTGTCTTTATGCTAGTCCCATGAGAAGTCACTTTTTTTTTTTTTTTTTTTGAGATGATGTCTCGCTCTGTTGCCCAGGCTGGAGTACAGCGGCGCAAGCTAATTTTTGTAGTTTTAGTAGAGACGGGGTTTCGCCATGTTGGCCAGGCTGGTCTCAAACTCCTGACCTCAGGTGATCTGCCCACCTTGGCCTCCCAAAGTGCTGGGATTACAGGCCTGAGCCACTGTGCCCGGCCTAATTTTTTTTTCTTAAGACAGGATCTTGCTCTGTCACCCAGGCTGGAGTGCAATGCAGTGATCTCGGCTCGCTGCAACCTCTGCTTCCTGGGTTCAAGCAATTCTCCTGCCTCAGCCTCCCAAGTAGCTGGGACCACAGATATGCGCCACCACACCTGGCTAATTTGTGTATGTGTGTGTGTGTGTATTTTTAGTAGAGATGGTGTTTCACCATGTTGACCAGGTTGGTCTCAAACTCCTGACCTCAAATGATCCGCCTACATCCGCCCGCCTTAGCCTCCCAAAGTGCTGGGATTACAGGTGTGAGTGACTGTGCTGGCCTGAGAAGTCAGCTTATAAAAGAGCTTTTTTTTACAGATGATAAAACCAAAACAAAGACAGATTAAATAACTTATCCAAAGATATACAGATAGCCAATAATTCAGAGATTTTAACTTAGTAGTCTGACACCAAACCACAGTTTAACTACTACAAAAGAAAATGTGCCAAGTGTCTAAGCATAGAACTTCACTCGTGCAAAGTTATGAGTAAGAATTTTACTGATATGTTTTGTTAAATGAAAGAACTAATGTATAAAATAATATTTTAAATATATTTAAAATATCAACATTATGACTTATACATTATTATTATTATTATTTTTGAGGCAGAGTCTCACTCTGTCACCCAGACTGGAGTGCAGTGGCACAATCTCAGCTTACTGCAAACTTTGCCTCCTGGGTTCAAGCAATTCTCCTGTCTCAGCCTCCTGAGTAGCTGGGACTACAGGCGCATGCCACCACGCCCAGCTAATTTTTTTTTTTTTTTTTAGTAGAGATGGGGTTTCACCATATTGGTCTGGCTGATCTCAAACTCCTGACCTCAGGTGATCCACCCGCGTCAGCCTCCCAAAGTGTTGGGATTACAAGCATGAGCCACTGTACCCGGCCAATTTATACATTATAACTTGAATCACAGTATGCCCAAATCTATGTAATAATGATTCATGTCATAAAAAATCCCCACTCTTCACAACATTTTCAGGAATATAGGTCTGTGTTTCCAATAATCTTCACCTTAATGGCCCATAGGCCCTTCAATTCAATCATATTTATACCTCAACTCATGATCTTCGGATTCCTCTGTTCTATTCTAGTCCATCTTTTCTTTAATTTTTGAAACACAAATCTGATCTCATTCTCTGATTCAAATGTTTTAATGTGAAGGTCAGGAAATGGTTAAATTGAGCTTGCAGAAATATTTTGTTTGGCCTTCAGTTTTTCCAACATTGAAAAAATCAGATTTCTTGCAAAAATCCTGATTCCTGGCCTCTCTTGAAGAATTTGGTTGTCTTGCAACGTGTCCTGCATTGCCATATGGCTGCAACTACCTGCATCTCCACCCAGTTAACCTGCTGTGGGGCCTACAAACATCTGACTTTATAGATAATGCTCTAAGGGTTCCTTGGGGCCTGCAGTACTGTCAGGACAAACTGGTTCCTTAGGCAGCAATGAGATTACTGAACTAAATGTCCACATATCAACCTAAATGATCTTCAAAACACTGCTAAGTGAAAAAAAGTAACCTCCGCCTCCCAGGTTCACGCCATTCTCCTGCCTCAGCCTCCTGAGTAGCTGGGACTACAGGCGCCTGCCACCACGCCCGGCTAATTTTTTTTTTTTGCATTTTTAGTAGAGACGGGTTTTCACCATGTTAGCCAGGATGGTTTTGATCTCCTGACCTCATGATCCGCCCACCTCGGCCTCCCAAAGTGCTGGGATTACAGGTGTGAGCCACCGTGCCCAGCAGAAAACCTTTTTTTAATGTTCTTATAAAAGTTCAATATGTTTATTTAATTCAAAGCTTATTTAAAGGTTATGTATAAAACAAGGTAAAAGGAAGCAGGAAATAAGAGATGTAAAGAAAATTATAAAGAGGTATTTTTGGTAGTTAAGGCAAAAAGGAAAGTAATTTTATATGAGAAAGAATCTTGCATAGTGAATTTTTGTTCTAAAATAAAATGACGGGGTTGTTTAAGAAAGTGAAATATTTAGGACAAGCCAGAAGGTCCAAGTATGTTGTGAATGGTCTAAGTTGTAATAAGGTTAGTAAAAAGGGAACTTATAAGTATTATGTGATTAATTGGTTTTAATTACAGAAAATTATAATAGTTTTTTAAAATTGAACCTAGGTATTTTAAAATATGCTAATACAAAATTAAATAATTGGTTAAAACAAGATTTTATTAAAATATTGACTTAATACAAGAGGTTTTTAATTTTTAAATTCTGTAATCTGTCTCTTTGAAAGTCTTCAGATTAATATCTCAAATTACAGGTCTTTCTCTTTCAAAAAGGCCTTCATCTTTTGTTGGCTCTTGTAACTTTCAATTATCTAAAGTAAGAGATGAATTTTTTTTTTAAAAACAAGGCAATTAAATATCTTTTGGACCTGCCATTTGTATTCTGCATGCCTGTGATAGGTCTATTCTTATATGTGTCGTGTGGAAGTGATAGTTCACTACTGTTAAATCAAGTTTAGCCTAAAGCTGTCTCCTTACATATTTTAAGTTTGGCCTAAGGGTTTTACTGCACATCATGAACTGCTGCAAGTGGAGGTGTAAACAGACTGTACCCTACACTTGTGTCAATCACAGAGTTTCTGCCAATCAAATGTAGCCAACTGTTCAAACCATGTTCAAATAAGGCAAACACTGAGCTATAACCAATCCAGCTGTTTCTTTTTGTTGTTGTTGTTGTTTTGTTTGTTTGGTTGTTTTTGAGACAGAGTCTCGCTCTTTCACCCAGGCTGGAGTGCAGTGGTGTGACCAATCCAGCTGTTTCTGTTCCTCACTTCCATTTTCTGTACATCACTTTCCTTTTTCTGTCAATAAATCTTTTTCACCACATGGCTGTGCTGGAGTCTTTGGGCCTACTCTGGGTCAAGAGACTGCCTAATTCACAAATTGTTTGTTGTTCAATTAAATGTCTTTAAATTTAATTTGGCTGAAGTTTTTCTTTCATCAGATGGTGTCAAAAGTGGGATCTGAAATAGAGCCTCTAATGAGACTCCCAGGAGTGCTGAGTGACCAAGCAAGGTACCTGCTGGACCCATTGTGTTCATTTCTCTCTCAGAGTAGTTGAGGATCATGGTAAGGTCTCTCTCAGATGCTGAAGCTCCGCGGATTTGTTTCGAACTGAGTTTCTTTGAGCAAGTTTCTGATTCAATCTGGATTTGGAAGTTGTGACAGAAACTGGACTTAGTTCAGGATCAGATTGGATCTGGAATTAATCATCTTGGATCCAGTTAGAGGCCTCTTACATCTAACTGGGTCAGAAAGAAACTGGTATTAAATGGCAATGTTGCGGGGGATGTAAAATTTGGCTTTTGGAAATTCTCATGGACTTTTGTGTACTACACCTTTGTTTCATTTCTCATGTGTGATTATGTAGAAAAAAAAATTATTGTCTAAGTTGATCAAGGGAACCTGAGAGCAAGGCCAATATTTGAGGTAAAAATGAGATCCTTAATTTCTTTTTCTCAGTTTTTTGTTGTTGTTGTTGTTGTTTTGTTTTGTTTTGTTTTGTTTTGCTTTTTGAGACAGAGTCTCACTTCATCACCCAGGCTGTAGTGCAGTGGCATGATCTTGGCTCACTGCAACCTTCACCTCCTGGGTTCAACAGATTCTCATGCCTCAGCCTCCCAAGTAGATGGGATTACAGGAGTGTGAAACAACACTAGGCTAATTTTTGTATTTTTAGAGGAGATGTGGATTTTGCCATGTTGGCCAGGCTGGTCTTGAACTCCTGGCTTCAATTTATTTACCTACCTCAGCCTCCCAAACTGCTGGGATTACAGGCATGAGCCAACACACCTGCCAAGATTCTTAATTTCTGGAGAACTGAGTTCCTTCCAGCTTAAACATGCATAAGTATTATACTCTGGAAGCAGCAAAGTTTTACAGAAATGGCAAAATATTACTAAAGATAACTTACAGTGGAACATTCCAAATAAACAACACTGTACTGAAATGAATTTGAAAACAAGGGCTCCCAAATTAGTCTCATCTAGGGATGCCTATTGATGTACAGAAGTTTCTTTAAAAAATCAGTATTTTCATTTAAAATTGTATGAGGCTGGGTGCAGTGACTCACACCTGTAATCCCAGCACTTTGGGAGGCCAAGGTAGGTGGATCACCTGAGGTCAGGAGTTTGAGACCAGCCTGGCCAATATGGCAAAATCCCATCTCTACTAAAAATACAAAAATCAACCAGGCATGATGGCGGGCACCTGTAGTCCCAGCTACCTGGGAGGCTGAGGCAGGAGAATCACTTGAACCCAGGGGGTGGAGGTTGCAGTGAGCCAAGTTCATGCCACTGCACTCCAACCTGGGTGACAGAGTGAGATTCCATCTCAAAAATTAAAAATAAAAATAAATGAAGACTTTACAAAAGGTAAATAAAAAGCCTAAGCAACTAACTGATTTAAAATTTTAAATCTGCTAAACTTTTGGTTTAGTTACTATCTCCATCCAAAGGAAATAGGCTGTGGCACCAATTGGCTGACTTTGGGTAAGCAGTGAGGTACATTTTACCTCGGTAAAGGATAGGATTGGGTTTGAGGCCCAACTTAGGAAGATTAGAGTCCCTCCTAAGATTTAGGGGGTTAGAGGTGCCTCTCAGTAAAGTCTCTCATGGTTAAAAATGGATTTGGCACTACAGAATGTTAACCACTATTCTCTTTGAATTTAATCTGCATTGCACTCTTTGCTGATGGCTGTGGGTGACAGGATTAGGTGTGTACAGGAACATGGGACTGCTTTAAGAGATCACTTCGTGACTGACAAGTGGCTGCCTGAACATTTGATTCAGTGTCACTGCAAGGGGTTGGCCTTTCTCTGGCCTCCCTGAGTTCCTAGCCTTCCTCACCTCAGCACAGGCAACACTTTTCTCTCTCTTTCTCCTTTCCCTTTCCTCTCTTTTCTGTTACTCAGAGCGACCATCTTGCCCAGAGATCACATGTTGAAACTTCTATAATCAACTTTGAATGGATCAAAAATGACAGGGCCGAACCAGGGACAAGTTTGAGCCTTGACAGTTCAATATCTGGTGCTAAGCAGAGTGGCTAATGTCTGTTTTGTCACATGAATTTTGCTCTGACCAGAATGGAAAATGCCCCATGCAAGTTCTGGGCACCATCTTGCAAAATTGAGAGGTGTTGCCTATGGTTTCATGAAATGGAAAAAAGTAAGTTTCCTTTGTAATGTGGATTGGCCCCCAGGGCTATCATGCAGCAAGCAGGGTGGCTAGGGCTGCTCAGGGAAAGGAAACCCAGAAGCCTGACATGCTGGCAAAAGGGTAAGAATTTCTTACCAGTCAGACTTCTGGCCTCTCTCTCTCTATGCAAACTAGTTGTAGGAATGGCAAAAATCACTGTCTCCTCTACAAAGTTGTAATTAATGAAAACAAAGGATTCATGAGGCTAGTCTTAAGCTGTGGCAAATCTGGTGTACTTTGTGCTTTGAATTTGTCTTTCTGCATTGTTCTGTCATAAGAAGTGATATCATGTGATAGAATGCAGGCCTAGAACCCCCATAAACTTGCTGTTCAAGTTAGCCTGGTCAGTGACAAACTTTGCTGCAGGTCTCCAAAACAAACAACAAAACTAGATGAGGTTTCCCCCTCAACTTGTTTTATGTCTTTAGGAGCTTGACCTTGTAACCACATGGCCATACTTTCTCTTGGTCTTTGCCATCCAGGGAACAGGAATTTTGGGGTTGGTATCGTAGTTAGCTCTAAAAATTATCTTGAAAAGTTAAAAACCATTGCAAGCTCAAAATTGACTGCTCTAGGCTCCTTGTGGGAAGAACAATGAAACCACCCAATGCCATAGCTTAGCATCTAAGGCTTCGTCTTTTTACAATGGCAGTCAGGGTTCAATTCCTGGCTTAGGGAATGAGTCTTTTTGGTTTGATATCTGGTGTGAGTTTTGCCACTTATTGATTCTCTTCTTCTCCATGAACAACTTCTGACTTCCCATTTCGAATTTTCCTTTCTCTGAAAGGAAAAGGTTACCTTTGTTCAAGAGCCAGAAATATTTGCTGTTTGTTCTGGCTAGAGTTTCATAATAAGATATTTGGTTAAAAGTCAGCTTAGTTAAAAGCAGATAGTCAAACCATAGTATATTTAAAAGGCCTTTATAGTTCTTCCTCTTCTTGATTCTTATTTTTCTGGAAAAAAAAGTTTTGTTTTTTCTTTTCAGTCAACTGAATTGTATTTCTCCATTTTGTCTTCTCACCACTCTTGATGCACACATGAGGAGAGCTAACATAACTTCTAACAGCCTGGGACCCCTGGGGAAAAACAGAGGAGATGCCACAGACCCTGTTATGGGAAAAGCTTGTTTTCCTCATGAAACCCCAGGAATTGAAAGCACATAGATCCCTCTCAAAATCTAAGGCTAAATATACTTTTGGGGATGGCAAATGGCAGTTATGGGGAAATACTCAGCTCTTTGCATGTTTTGATCAGAGAAGCATGCTCTTGGCCATGTAGAAAGTATGGAAATGTCCCCACCTCCTACTGAGAGATAAGACTCCCATGGAGCTGGGCTGATGACAAAATGGGCTGATTGGCTTTGGGTTGCTTTGCAGTGAAATGCAAAGTAAAACCATTGCTCTGGCTAGGCGTGGTGGCTCACCTCTGTAATCCCAGTGAAATGCAAAGTAAAACCATTGCTCTGGCTAGGCGTAGTGGCTCACCTCTGTAATCCCAGCACTTTGGGAGACCGAGACAGGTGGATCACTTGAGACCAGGAGTTTGAGACCAACATAGTGAACGTAGTGAAACCGTGTCTCTACTAAAAATACAAAAAATTAGCCAGGCATGGTGGCACACACCTGTAGTCTCAGCTGCTTGGGAGGCTGAGGCAGAAAAATTGCTTGAACTTGGGAGGTGGAGGTTGCAGTGAGCAGAGGTTGTGCCACTGCACGTCAGCCTAGGTGACAGAGTGAGACTCTGTCTCAGAATAACAACAACAAAAAGAAATCATTTATTTGTCCTGTTCTGTAGCATTTCTCTTTTGGGGATCTAGGATCCAGTATTGTTAGGAGTAGTGAATATCCAAGTTACTGGCAGCAAATCCAAACGAGTATGCAGAACCTAAATTCTTGCCTCTTCAAAAGAAAGAATTTGACAGAGGGGCACAAGATAGAAAAAGAGACTGAGGCAAGTTTCAGAGCAGGAGTGGAAGTTTATGAAAAAGTTTTAGAGGAGGAAAGAAAGAAAAGTACGCTTGGAAGAGACCAAAGTGGGCACTTTGGAGGTCAAGTGTTCCCTTTAACCTTGATCCTAGGACTTTATATACTGGTGAAGCAGCTACATTGTCTGGGGTACATACCCTGACAATGTATCCTGGGGTCTGTTGTCACACACTAGGGAAACTTAGGACTGTGTAAACAAGGTATGAGGCCAGTTCTCCCCAGGGGGCTTTTATCAGCTCTGCAGGTAGAGGTTGACTCCTTAAAGGGAAGCATACCCTTCCAGTCAAAGCCTGGATAAAATAACTAATTTTTCCAATTGTGGCCTGTCAAAAAATAAAAATGGATTCTTATTGCACTGATGCAAACAACTATACCGCCGTAAGTTGTTTGGCAATATAGTTGCCAAACACACAGATAGTTTCCAAATTCTAGAGGAACCAGGCAGAGAGAAACAAACATGCTCCAAATTTTGTTCACAGGAGTATAACTTACTCAATTAGTAAAGACCATAAATAGTTCAAAATAAGTTTCCTTGATGCTGAAAAACATAACAAAGATCAGAAATATTCTAAGCAAAAGTCAAAAAGGTTGCTTTAACTTTCTGAGTGCAGTCCATTTAGTTAATTCATTTTGCTTAATATTCGTGAACATGTCAGTTCTTTACGAGTCCTGTACATTTTTTCTCTATTCCAATGTTACAATTTTCAAAGCTATTAGAAAACTGCATTTGAGAACACTGTTAAAGTCTTATAGCTTGGGCTGGACGTGTTGGCTCACACCTATAATCCCAGCACTTTGGGAGGCTGAGGCAGGTGGATCACCTGAGATTGGGAGTTCAAGACCAGCCTGACCAATATGGAGAAACCCCGTCTCTACTAAAACTACAAAATTAGCTGGGCATGGTGGCGCATGCCAGTAATCCCAGCTACCTGGGAGGCTGAGGCAGGAGAATTGCTTGAAATCAGGAGGCAGAGGCTGCAGTGAGCTGAGATTGTGCCATTGCACTCCAGCCTGGGCAACAAGAGTGAAACTCTGTCTCAGAAAATAAAAAAACATAATAATAAAGTCTTATAGCTTGATTATAACCCATCTTTTGAGAAGGAACAAAGCAAGGCAAGAATTGTCTGTGAATGACAAAATTTCCAGGGTAGTTGCAGTTAAATACATGACTGACAAAGAAGTTTAGTTATCTCTGTGGTTTATAAAAACTTTACCCTTAATTATGATTGATAGCATACACTTAGACATTAGAATTTTAGAAATTCCATACAATTTTGGAACATATATTATTATTATTCACCAAAATATAACCTAAAGAAGATTAGACATCATTTTGGCAATCTCATGTGACTAAACATATCACATAATCCTGTTTACCACTTCTCTGGATGTTTCAGGGGCACTCTGAACCATCCAGAAAGTCAGACATCAAGAAAGACAATTTTGAAACTTGAAGTTTGATTTTGGGATGCCTGTTTTTTTTTGTTTGTTTGTTTTGTTTTTTTGAGACGGAGTCTTTCTCTGTGCCCCAGGCTGGAGTGCACTGGCGCGATCTCGGCTCGCTGCAAGCTCCGCCTCCCGGGTTCACACCATTCTCCTGCCTCAGCCTCCCGAGTAGCTGGGATTACAGGTGCCCGCCACCACGCCCGGCTAATATTTTGTATTTTTTTTTTAGTAGAGACGGGGTTTCACCGTGTTAGCCAGGATGGTCTCGATCTCCTGACCTCGTGATCCGCCCGCCTCGGCCTCCCAAAGTGCTGGGATTACAGGCTTGAGCCACCACGCCCGGCCTTGGGATGCCTGTTAAATGTTACAGGTTTAAAACACTTGATGTTATAAAATAGAATTCCAGATTTCCATAAATTATTTTACCAGAATGATGACTCAAAAGGCAAAAACCGTTCATTAGCCTTTACTATTGCACAAAAATCCTGCTCAAGGCCAAATTTTACCCTTGTATTACTTTATTAATGGTAATCCCAATTTATTTAAATGAAACCTTAAAAACGATTCCATCTAATCTTAACCAATTTGACCATAAGGTGAAATCTTTACAAATCCTTTATAACCCCTTTTGCTAAAGGGCAGATTAGTGTCTTAAGACAAACTTGCTGTGCTTTTATCTGAATGCTCAATTTATAAAAAGACTGTATAATACCTTTTTGAATTTAGTTAATGTTTGCACATTTTTTGCAACATTAATATTTATAATCTTTCCACAACTTACTTAAACCTTTAGCTGTATCATATCAAATTTAAGATAATCCCTCATCCCTGGGAAAATTTATGTTTCCATGCTTTCTTATAATCTTTTACTAAAAGACACATTTTACTACTTTTATATGTCTTGCATATAAAACTGTTTAGTGACCTTAAATACATGTTCCACTGTCAACTCTTAGCAACTTTTACTTTTGGTGAAAACTTCGTAAGCAATTTCAATCATGCACCAGGTGTGGAGCCTAGAATCCAGACGGAAGTGCAGATAAGGTTGGACTCTTTCCAGAGTCTAACTCCATGTGTTCCAGGCCTTGCCTATCTGTAAAGCAGGCAGTATACAACCTTGGAACATTTAGCAAACCTAGCATCTGACCTTGATGATTTAGACCACCTATTTGCTTTTTGATGACACCTGCATTTTATCAATAATCCCTAAGACTATTTTTATTTCTTTTTTTTTTTTTTGAGATAGAGTCTCGCTCTGTCACCCAAACGAGTGCAGTGGCACCATCTCGGCTCACTGCAACCTCCACCTCATAGGTTCAAGTGATTCTCCTGCCTCAGCCTCCCAAGTAGCTGAGGTTACAGGTGCCCACCACCATGCCCAACTGATTTTTGTATTTTTAGTAGAGATGGGGTTTTGCCATGTTGGCCAGGCTGGTCTTGAACTCCTGACCTCAGGTGATCCATCCACCTCAGCCTCCCAAAGTGCTAGGATTACAGGTAGGAGCCACCGCGCCCAGCCTATTTTTATTTCTTAAAGATTAAAGTCATGTGAACTAAAAATATATTTGATTTAAGTACTTATTTTCTTTTACAGCCAGCTCTTTTTTACAGACATTACACACAACATACATATGCACAGACAGAAGATTTAGCGCTTGCAAGATTTTTCATTTGCCAGTTTCTTAATTAGATTACTGGCTTCAGGATGGAGCCCTTGGAGGAACAGGGCAAGGCGGCGTGCATTTTTAGGGTCTAACAAGCAGGCACAGCTGATGGCAAAGGCAGATCTCTAAAATCAAGGGATCCATTTTATACTGGATTTTGGATCCCCCAAAAGGAGGGAAATACTGTGAGAGAAGACAATGCAGTGCTTCTACTGTGTATTTCATTGCAAGGCAATCCAAAGCCAATTGGCTTATTTTGTAATCAGCCCATCCCCCATGGAAGTCTCATCTCTCAGTTGTGGGTGGGGATGTTTCCATATCTTTCAGGTGGCCAAGAGCATACTTCTCTGATTTATAACTATTATTAGCCATCCCTTAAACTGTATTTCCTACCTAGTTATTACACACCAAAACTCTCTCCTAATGTGAAGTAATTTGGTACCCCCAAAACTCAAAATTTTCAGATAACATAATGCAAACCACAACAGAGCTTCTGATTTTAAGAGAGAGAACTATGTGCTTTTAATTCCTGGGGTTTCATGAGGAAAACAGAGGTTTTTTTTCCCAAAATGGGGTCTGTGGTGCCTCCTCTGTTTTTCCCTAGGAGTCCCATGCTACCAGAAGTTATCTTAGGACCTCTCATGCATGCATTAAGAGTGGCAAGACAAAAAAAAAAGAGAGAAAAATAATTCGGTTGACTGAAAAGAAAAAAAGAAAAATGTTTTCCAAAAAAACAAGATCCAAGAAGAGAAAAACATAAAGGCCTTTTAAATCTACCTATAAATTGAATATCCACTTTTAATTAACCTGAGCACCGTTTAAGAAAATCATTTTAAATCCCTTGTTACTCGACTTCAACCATGCCAAGCAGTTAAGATTTTCAATTTTTGAACGTCACAAAATGTAACCTCACAGGTGAAATCAACAGGCCTTAATTAGGTTATGACTTAACCATGAGTATAAGAGGTATTTTCAAAAGGGTGATAAGGAGCTTTTGAAATTGTCATTGCAAAATTGTGACTGAGAAAGTGAAAGATATCTGATCCAAACAACTCCATTTTGCTTCCAGCCCCCAAGTTGTCCTTGTCCATCCCAGGCATAGGCCAAACCAACTTTGGGAGGAGGCTGGTTTACAGTTTATAGTCTGAACCAAAGATGATAACAACACTTTCTTAAGATGTACTTCCCTCTTGCCTGGGGACCAGACCAAGAACCTAGCCACATGATTAGAAACCATGGCCTAGGAGTCACACAGCTGGAGGCTACATGATTTTGACCCTCCCCAAACTGCTCTCAAGATTAGTGCTTAAGATATTTTGTAAACTCTGCCCTTGATGGATCAGCTGGCACCACCTAGACTGACAAACTGGCTTATCTGATTTTGTGTCCCTCACCCAGGAATTGACTTAGTACAAGAATACAGCCACCATTGTAAAATGGCAGAGACTAAAACAAAGTATTGCCATGTGGTAACAGGTCATGTTCCCAAGGACATGAAACAAGATGGAGGCTTGTAGCCTAGTTTGTTACTGACCATTTTGTTGTGCTGGCTTGAACAGCAGGATTATGGGGTCCTGGGCCTGCATCCTAACCGAAGGTACCCTTTTTCTTTTGACAGAACCATACAGAAAGACTCACAAAGTACACCAGATTGACTACAGCTTAAGACCAACCTCACAAATCCTTTTTCATTAATTAAAACTTTACAGAGAATATAAACAATAATTCTTATTATGCCTTTTGCCAGTTTGCACAGGGAGAGAGAAGCCAAAAGCTTGACTGGTTAAAAAAAAAAACTTTTACCCTTTTGCTGGCATGTCAGGCTTCTGGGTTCCCTTCCTCCTAGCTCAACTCTAAGCCGAGCATTTTAAGGTTTGGGGAAGTTAACTTTTCCCAGGTTGGAAGAACATTGTAAAAGAACTATTTTAAACTGTGAAAGAAGGAAAGATACCATAGAAAAGTCTAGGGGATCCAATTAGGATTGTCAAGAGGTACTGCCTCTCTTCCTATTAGGAATGGTGTTTCCCCTATTTCTTCACATTTTCTATTGTCCCTTTTCCTTTTAGGCCTACTGTAGGAGACATATTGCTCATCTCCAAATTTCTCTGCTGCCTACATAGCTGCCTGCTTCTCAGCTGCAGTTAGGGTTTGGCTTAGGAGCAGCATAACATCCCGCTATGAGAGGACAAATACCTGTTTTGGAAGGCTTCTATATACTTACCAGGGTCATCAGAAAATCAGCCTAAATCTCCCTTTATTTGCTTAAGATCCTATAATGAGAAGGGAACTTGAACCCTAGTAGCATCACCTCCATTGGACATTTCCTGTAGGTGGGAGACTGAAGCCAGGGGAGTGGGAAATTTTGGAGATGGTAGAGATGGAAGAGCTGGTGGTGTGGTTGGAGGTGGCTCCAGATAAGGGGGACTGGAAGGGCTGAGACACCCAATAGCTTCCTCAGATGGTTCCCCCAGAAGTTGCTTTTTCACTTTTGGGGAATTATTCTCTTTGGGCCTGCCTGATAAGATTGCTAAAAGAGCTGTGTTGATTTTAGAATGCCTGCAAAAGGTCTAGTAAAAAGGCCGTGTCCTTGTGCAAAAGAAAATGAGCCACTTTTTCTTTAAAGTCTCAGGGTGAAAGGGGTCCCAGTGCTTCAGAATGCACTCCAGGGGAGTGCAGGTTGAAGATGGTACCCATCTAGAAAAAGAAGTGAGAAAAGGGTATCCCTTTAGTGGGGATGTCCCCTCCTGCTGTTTTCCATCCATAATTTCTGGGTCCTGGCACATGCCACCCATGGTTGCAGGTGTGGCCCCCCAGCCATGGAACAAGAGGAACTAAGCAATTAGGACTAGTCACGCTCACCCAAGTGGCTCTAGTCCTCTCCCTGTGATTTCCCTTTGACTTCCTAGACTTATGTGACCTGCCTGGCTCCCCAAAAAATGGATCTCAAGAAAAACTACATAATATTTGGACAAAGCCCCTTTAATGGAAGGGCCATGCGAGATTGAACTCTGTATCTTGCTATTATGGCCCATGCTAAAGCATTTACCCTTAAAGAATGGTTCTGGTTAACTTCCAAACTTAAAATCCCCTTACTAATTAAGTACCGTTCTAATTGGAGGCAGAATAGGTGCTATAAAAGAACATAGGGACTAAATGGCCATTTTCCTGCTGAAGGGACAGTATCGAGACTAAAATTTGGCTCCAGAGTATATTTTACTCCTAGTTGTTGGAGGCAGAATTTTCCTGTTTACAGAAGCAGCATAAAGCCTGGTTTCTGGTAGAGGGGTGCACAAAGGGGAGGGAACTGGGAAGCTAACGGCGTTTCCGTGAAGGACCAACAATATGCCTCATGGAGAGGATCCCTATGCCACTAGGTGGCACTGTTGACCTTGAAACACCATGCACTCCCTAGACTAGGGGCAGAGTGAGCTTGACATGCCATGTGCTCTCCAGACCAAGGGCAGAGAGTGACCTGGAAGTGTTATGTGCTCGCCAGACAAAGGGCAGAGAGAGACTTGGGAATACCATGTGTTCTGTAGACCACGAGCAGAGAGAGTGATGCTCACTGTTGTGTGGGAACCTCCGTTCCTAGAAAATTACAAAGACACCTTCCCTTGAGCTGTATCCCCAGTTACTATGACATTCCCTGATCCTGCCAAACAAGATTACTTCCCTGAACTGTAAAACTTCCCGCACATTGCATACAAAGAGAGGATAAGAGATATGACCGTTGTGGACAAGAAAGGCGGAAATTATGATAGGAAAGTTGGAGATCCTGTTGCTGACACCCCATTGGGGTGGTCAGAGGCTGGGGTCAGTCCAGAAGCCTTTGGATAACACTGAGGAGTAGCTCCAGCCAGAAATCCTCAGTTGCCCCAGGACTTCTTCCAGCCCCACGTGATGGCTAAGTCCTCCATGAAAGGAAACTGGTTTAAACATGGCCAACATAGGCTGGGCACAGTGGCTCATGCCTGTGATCCCAGCACTTTGGGAGGCTGAGGCAAGTGGACCACCTGAGGTCAGGGGTTTGAGAGCAGCCTGGCCAACATGGTGAAACCCCATCTCCAATAAAAATACAAAAATTAGCTGGGCATGGTGGCACACACCTGTAATCCTAGCTACTTGGGAGACTGAGGCAGGAAGAATCACTTGAACCTGGGAGGTGGAGGTTGCAGTGAACTGAGATCACACCACTGCACTCCAGCCTAGGTGACAGAGCAAGACTCTGTCTCAAAAAAAAGGTGGTGGTGGGGGCAATATGCCCAGCATCATCCTATGGATACTGGGGGATTCTCCATGTTCTCCACAGCAAGCCTGTCCCCCAAGTCTTGTAAGGCTGGCAGCCGCACTAATCATTTTTAAATGGCTAAAGGGGGTCCAGTATTTGGGTTGATTTTGTTCTAAAATGGAGGCTGAGAGCCTCAAAATGAAAGGACAGAGTTGGAGTTCACTCCTCTACTCACTTTTCTGATGAATGCTATACCTTGGTATCCCAGGCAAGGTCCCCATTATGAAGCAGTTACATTGTCTGGGTTATATAACCTGGGGTTCATTGTCGCCTGCCAGGGAAATTTTGGACATGGACACACACAAGGAGTTTAGGAACAGAGGTAGAAGAGAAAGAGAAACAGCTTCCTCTACAGAAGAAGGGCCTTGAGTGGAAAAGACTAGCTAGCAGTCAATGTGTCGAGTTTTATAGTCCAGTTTGAGGATGCAATTCTGATTTACCTAGGGCTCATAGATTGTTTTTTTCAGGTATGACATTTACACAGTGCATGGGGAAGGTTGTCGTCCCACCCTAATGTTTTTATGCAAATGGGCTTTCTAGTTGATTAGTGCCATCTTGTCTGCTCCTTTACAGTGCATGTGGCTGGAAGAGAAGGGACGATGGAGCCACCACCTTGAACGTGTCTAGTCCTTGGTTCCTGCCTGCATTCACCCATGCAAGCTTCCATCTTGCAGGCTGCTCTTTGTTAGAAAATGATTTGGGGCTGCTTTTCATTAAAAAGAAAAGCCTCACTGAGGACTCCCATACCCTTCCTATCTGCCTAAGTGATTTCTTAACTACTGTATCACTGGCACACTTCTAGCCTTACACCACATTCCCTTCATTCTCTTTCCTCAGGGTGAGCTGCCCACATGCACAGGGCTGTGCTTAAACTTGGGAGGTAAGCTTGCGCGGTGTGTTTAAGAAGTTGTATACCTGGCTGGGTGCGGTAGCTCACGCCTGTAATTTTAACACTTTGGGAGGCCGAGGCGGGCGGATCATGAGATCAAGAGATCGAGACCATACTGGCCAACATGGTGAAACCCTGTCTCTACTAAAAATAAAAAAATTAGCCGGGGGTGGTGGCATGTGCCTGTAGTCCCAGCTAAGGCAGAAGAATCGCTTGAACCTGGGAGGCGGAGTTTGCAGTGAGCCAAGATCCTGCCACTGTACTCCAGCCTGGGCCACAGGGCAAGGCTCCGTCTCAAAAAAAATAAAAATAAAAGAAGTTGTACACCTGCCCACCTGAAGATTTCTTCCCTTTTCTGGTGAAATGCCCCTGGAAGGTCATACTCCACCATTTTATCTGATAATGCAGATGCCCAAGCTCACTCCCCCAATTCCTGATATTTTATTGGAAGCTGCTGATTACCAATATCTAGCATTTTTATCTATTGGGAAATTGTCTCTCCCTGGCCTCTGTGACCAATTATAATTTTTAGAGAGGCAGTGTGGCAACTGCCAAACCATCACCTGATGGTCGCCTGACATTCCTGGTGGGTGGAAGCAAGCCCTTTCCTGCCCTGCTCATGCCTGGCTAGCTACCTAATGTAACAGTATGAAAATGGGACCCTGAAATTTTTGGGATCTGTTTTGCTTTCCAGATCCTGTTTATTAGGCCCAAGAAACTACATGTTTTCCTAGGCCTGTTCCTCAGAGAACTGCACCCTGAAGCCAGTAATCTAATTAAGAAACTTAAAAACTGGCAAATGAAAACACTTACAACCACTGGATCTTCTTCTGTCTGTGTAGTTATGTGTGTAACGTTTATGTTTGAAGGAACTCTTGTTAATTAGCTTAGAAATAACAAATGATTAAATCAATTTTTTTGTCAGAGAATTCGAAAACTAATGCCTTTTAGTTCATGTGACTTTAGTAAGCTTTGGGACATAAAAAATTTTAAAGATTATTGGTCAAATAAAGACATTTGGTCTAAATTAGGCAGGTTAGATATTAGATTTGCTACATTCTTTAAGGTAATAAACTGCTTTAACTTTTGAAAATTGTTCGATTTACCTGCTTTGGAGCCATTAGATTCTAGGTGAGGCCTGGGGACATACGGAGTTAGCTATTCCCCCTGATTATGCTGGAAAGAGTCAGACTTTATGTGGACTTCTGTCTGGTGTCCTGGGCTCCACACCTAGTACAAAATTACAATCGCTTACTTACCAGGTTTTTCACCAAAAAAAAAAAAAAAAAAAAAATTGCTAAGAGTTAGCATTGTAACATGTAATTGAGACTTAGAAAAAAAAAGTTTTACTTGGAAGGTGTGTGAGGAAAACTGAAATGTGCTTTTAATAAAAGATTACAAGAAGGCATGGGAATGTAAATTTTTGCCTAGTTTAGAGGGTTAAAGGATTGTTTTAAATTATATAGGATAAAGCTAAAGGTTTGAGCAAGTTGTGGAAGGTTTGTGAAAAATTAATCTTGTAAAAGAAATTCTGTGTGTGAACATATTGGCTAAATTTAAATTGAACATTGGAATGAAAGCACAATAGGGTTTTCTGAGAACATTGATCTGCTCTTTAACAATAATTTGTAAAGGGTTATAAAAGGTTTATGAGAATCTTACCTTATGGTCAAATTGATTAAGACTAAATAGCTGTCCATTTTTTGCTAACGTTTAGCTCATACCTGTAATCCCAGCACGTTGGGAGGCCGAGGCAGGCGGATCACAAGGTCAGGAGATCGAGACCATCCTGGCTAACATAGTGAAACCCCATCTCTACTAAAAATACAAAAAGAAAAAATTAGCCAGGCATGGCGGTGGGCGCCTGTAGTCCCAGCTACTCAGGAGGCTGAGGCAGGAGAATGGCATGAACCTGGGAGGCAGAGGTTGCAGTGAGCCAACATCGTGCCACTGCACTCCAGCCTGGGTGACAGAGCGAGACTCTGTCTCAAAAAAAAAAAAAAAAAGACTGAATAGATTTTTCTATAATGTTTTATTAAAAAATTGAGTTGACATTAATAGTACACTAATGCAAGGATAAAATTTGGCTTTTTCTCTTGAACAAGATTTTCATGTAATATTAAAGGATAATGAAAGATTTTTGTTTGCCTTTTGAATAAACTACAGGAAAAACAAGGGAAAGACAAGAGACAGATTGTTTGGAAAGCTAAGTCTTCCCTCTATCAATTAGTAAAGGTTTTCGCTTTTTTAAACTGTTTGAGTAATCATTTTGACTAAATGAATGACTTATTGTGCCCTGGAATCCTACTTGATAACATCAAGTGTTTTAAACCCTTAACATGTTTGACAGCCCTCCCGAAATCAAAGTTCATCTTCAAAATTGTCTTTCCTGAGCTCTAATTCTGGGATACTACAGAGGGCCCCTGAAGCATCCAGAAGAGAGGTAAACAGGATTTTTTGACATGCTAAATTATATGGGAAGCATTTTTTGTTTTGTTTTGAGATGGAGTTTCGCTCTTGTTGCCCAGGCTGGAATGCAGTGGCATGATCTTGGCTCACCACAACCTCCAGCTCCCGGGTTCAAGCGATTCTCTTGCCTCAGTCTCCCAGGTAGCTGGGATTACAGGCATTCATCACCACCCCTGGCCAATTTTGTATTTTTAGTACAGGCGGGGTTTCTCCATGTTGGTCAGGCTGGTCTCAAACTCCTGACCTCAGGTGATCCACCCACCTCGGCCTCCCAAAGTGCTGGGATTACAGGTGTGAGTTACCATGCCTGGCTGGGAAGCATCGTTAAAAAGAATAATAATGGGCTGGGCACAGTGGCTCACGCCTGTAGTCCCAGCACTTTGGAAGGCCGAGGCAGGTGGATCACGAGGTCAAGAGTTCAAGACCAGCCTGACCAACATAGTGAAAACCTGTCTCTACTAAAAATCCAAAAATTGGCCGGGCGTGGTGGTGTGTGCCTGTAATCCCAGCTACTCAGGAGGCTGAGGCAGGATAATCACATGAATCCGGGAGGCGGAGGTTGCAGTGAGCTGAGATCGCGCCATTGCACTCCAGCCTGGGCAACAGAGCGAGACTCCATCTAAAAAAAAATGTTTAGCCTCCTTCAGGTTATATTTTAGTGAATGTTATTAATATTTGTTCCAAAATTGTATGGGATTTCTAAAATTCTAATAAGTCTGAGTATATGTTATCAATCATAATTATAGTTATTATGTTAAGCTATTCTGGACTACAGAAATAACCAAATTTCCTTGTTGATTTGTCTTTTACTATGACTATTTAAAGTAATTTCCAGTCTGGACACAGTGGCTAATGCCTATAATCCCAGCATTTTGAGGGACCGAGGTGGGCAGATCACCTGAGGCCAGGAGTTTGAGAGCAGCCTGGCCAACATGGTGAAACCCTGTCTCTACCAAAATACAAAAGTTAGCTGGATATGGTGGCAGGTGCCTGTAATCCCAGCTACTCAGGAGACTGAGGTAGGAGAATTGCTTGAACCCAGGAGGTGGAGGTTGCAGTGAGCCAAGATCATACCACTGCACCCCAGCCTGGAGAATACAGTAAGACTGTGTCTCAAAAATAATTAAATAAAAGTAAAGTCATTTCCATAGTTAATTACTTAATTCAGATGCAGCTTCTGAAAACTTCACAAGAACACAAAAGCCTATAATATGATGTCTTTTAGGAAGTTCAGGAAAGGATGGAAGAGACCCTGAAAAGCACTTTTGAATACAGGTTTCTGACAACTTGATAATCATATCATTTAGACTGGGTGAGAATTCCTGGAACTGTAATGAAAAGACTGACTGGTTTATAAAACTGCTAACCAAAGTAGAACAAAAATTAATTGAATACCAAGAAAATACTTTGCCAGATTTTCCTGCTAAATCAGCCAATACTAAAATTGTGTAGCTACACAATGAACTCCATGGTCTAAGTCAAATTACTTATGATAACCCATCAGTTATTAGTGCTATGCTCCTAAATTGGAGAAACAACTGGTATTCAAGAAGACATATGTTCAATGTTAAGCATGGACTCATGGAAAACCAGAATGGCTGCCTTGTCTTTCCTGAGTCCTTAAAGCTCTTGTTATTAAAAGTTCTGCATTCCATGACTTATCATGGAAAAGATAAAATGATCCAAATTAAATATATCTTGGTGTGGTGACTTCTAAATTGCTAAAATAGTTTATGACTAATGTTTGATTTGTCAAACCCATACTCCTGGAAAGACAGTCAAAGCTATAGGTACATTTTGCTACTTGATGGGCCATTTAAACATTTACAGAGAGATTTCATCCAATTGTCTTTTTTTTTTACCTTGAGACAGTCTTACTCTGTCATCCAGGCTGGATTGCAGTGGCATGATCTCAGCTCACTGCAACCTCTGCCTCCTGGGTTCAAGCAATTCTCCTGCCTGAACCTCCTAAGTAGCTGGGATTACAGGTGCCTGCCATCTCACCCAGCTAATTTTTGTATTTTTGGTAGAGATGGGGTTTTACCATCTTCACCATCACCATGTTGGCCAGGCTGGTCTCGAACTCCTGACATCAAGTGATCCACCCACCTTGCCCTCCCAAAGTGCTGGGATTACAGGTGTGAGCCATCACACTTGGCCAATTATCATTTTCAATTCATGTTTTCTAGTTGTATAAAAGCTTTCCTATGCAAGATAGCTTATGTTATGATAGTAGATTATTATGCCATAGTGTATTTTGACAAGGTAAAGAAAGCTTTTCATGGTTCCCTGACTGAGTACAATCAACCCCTTCATAATCTAGAATCTGAAGATTGGATCTTCTGAGAACATCAGAGAAGCACTGCCCTTGCCATCTACACTGTAGCAAAACTTTGGGACCTTGAACTTTGGGTTCGCAATCTCACAATCAAGAAGGGTCCCTCTGCACTCTTGGAACTGTACACCCGTTTGAACCCTTAAGGAAAAGATAACCAGGGGAGTTTCTCCTAAGAAGATGGCATCCTTGATGTGGACAGCTTTTCCCAAGATCATGAATCGAGACTTCTCTACTATCATGAGATAGTAGAATATTTATCTTTGAATAATTTTTCCTTTGCTTATGCCTCTATAGAAAATAGAGGTGAAAAGGGGGTCTGTTCTGTGCACGTATGGGGTATACTTTTATTTGTGAGGGATTTTGTAGCAAGACTTATACGTGGATGACCTTACATTTTGATAGATGAAAGATGAAGGCCCAATGTAGGTTGAGAAACTTTAATGATACATACATTGCCTCACAATCAGCCAGAAACAGAACATTGGTTCACTCCTCTTAACCCACATCGTGGGTTAAAGAGAATATTGCCAGGAGGCCTTCACTTTTCTAGAAGGACATCATTCGTTAGGTCCTTTTTTCCATGGTTTGGAGTAAAAGAGGCAATAATTAGAAATGTATCCCTCATGATAGGCTCTATAGCAGATTCGGCTGTAAAGGCCATGGTTACACAACAGACTTTAAATTCTCTTGTGAAAGTTACGCTAAATAATAGTATTGCTCTAGATTACTTACTGGCTAAACAGAAGTATCTGTGCAGCTGCTGGTACTTGTGGTCTATGGAGAAATACATCAAATGTACATTATAGAGATTCAGTTGCAGGGGATTAATTAAGAGACTGCTTAGTTACGTGAGTAGACTCTTTATCTAACTCATTCTTTGATCTATTTAGTTTTACGTGGTTTGGTTTATGGAAACCCTTGGTAAGGAGCATACTCCAAACTCTTGGTGTTGTCCTCCTGATAGTCATAATAGTAGTCTCCCTGGTGTGCTGTATTCTCTCAAAAATTTTAAGTGTTTGCATGCAGCCATCTCTAGAATGTCAAATGGTCTCTCTTCAACCGCAATTTCAAGAGCTGAAAGAAATGTGTGACCATGAGGACACTGTAACCTATAAGTGATATGCGGAGACCGGAAACCCAAAATGATGGTAACTGAATAGTGGTGCTAAGGCCCTAAGTTTTGGTCACACCCTCACCTAAGTAAGAACCTGACTGAAAGGGGGGAATTTTAAAACAACTTTATGGGAGCCCATTGTTTTGGACTGAGCTCATGAACCAGGCCCCAGTGGACCAGACCAAACCAAAATGGAGTTACTCATGCTAAATGTGACATAATCAAACTAAGACTTTAAGAAAACACATAGGTTCTAGACCAGACCAGGTTTTATTTTTCTCCTATAAACAGGATGTTCAGGCATAAGGAGGTACTCTACTCAGTCTTTGTTCCTACCTTACAAAACCTGCTGTTCTACTGTTTCCCAGTGGGTTTCAAGACCAAATAAGTACACTTATGATGGTATTAGTGACATCAATGACTAAAGTTTTGGTCAATCTCTCAAAATTGAAAAGATGACCAAAAGTGGGGAATTGTTAAATCAAGATTAGCCTATGCATATTAAAGTACGACAAGAAGAAAAAAAAGTCTAGCCTAAAGCTGCCTCCTTACATATTTTAAGTTCAACCTAAAGGTTTCTCTGTACATTGTGAACTATAACAAGTGGAGGTGTAAACAGACCATAGCCTACACTTGTGCCAATCACAAGGTTTTGGCCAATCAAATGTAGCCAACTGTTTGAACTGTGTTCAAATAAGGCAAACTCCAACCTGTAACCAATCCAGCTGTCTGTACCTCACTTTCGTTTTTTATATGTCCCTTTCCTTTTTCTGTCCATAAATCTTCTTCCACCATGTGGCTGCACTGAAGTCTGAGAGCCTACTCTGGCTCAGGAGGCTGCCCCATTCACAAATCATTCCTTGCTCAGTTAAACTCCTTTAAATTTACTTCGGCTAAAGTTTTTCTTTTATCACTACCAAACTATATAAAAGAGCTAATCAATCGACTTAAAAGAAAAGAAATGCTTATCAGATTAGTAAAAATTAGCTCAGATACTTTTAATTCACATGATCTTGGTAATCTTTGGTAAAATTAATTGTTAAATTTAACCTCAAAACTGTCTCCAGTAATTTAAAATGTTTAAGTCATATTATGTCAAAACCTCGATTTTTTTTTTCCATAGGAAATTTGGGTTACTAAATTAAAATGGAGCATAAAAAATGTTTTTGGTGAAGTTTATAAAACACAACGATAAGGACTTTGCAAAAAACAAAAAGCGTGTTTCTTTCTAGTTAAGAAAAAATTTAAGAGTCACTTTAAGCTGAAGGAAAAAGTATACAAGTAAAAATAATGGTTAAAAAAACAATTAAGGAGGCCGGGCGCAGTGGCTCACGCCTGTAATCCCAGCACTTTGGGACGCCGAGACGGGCGGATCACGAGGTCAGGAGATCGAGACCATGCTGGCTAACACAGTGAAACCCCGTCTCTACTAAAAATACAAAAAATTAGCCGGCGTGGCAGCAGGCACCTGTAGTCCCAGCTACTCGGGAGGCTGAGGCAGGAGAATGGCGTGAACCCGGGAGGCGGAGCTTGCAGTGAGCCGAGGTCGCGCCACTGCAATCCAGCCTGGGCGACACAGCAAGACTCCATTTCAAAAAAAAAAAAAAGATTTCTAAGCTTTAGTAGATGGATTCCTTATTCTATTATATTTTATATTGTTTTGTTTTGTTTTATTTTATTTTATTTTTTGAGACAGTCTTGCTGCGTCACCCAGACTGAAGTGCAGTAGTGCGATCTCGGCTCACCGCAACCTCTGCCTCCTGAGTTGAAGTGATTCTCATTCCTTAGCCGACCGAATAGCTGGGACCACAGGCGTGTGCCACCATGTGCAGCTAATTTTTTGTATTTTTAGTAGAGACGGGATTTCACCATCTTGGCCAGGGTGGCCTCAAGTGAGCTGCCTGCCTCAGCTTCCCAAAGTGCTGAGGTTACATGCATGAGCCACCGTGCCCAGCCACTTATTTTATTTCATTTTATTTTTTAAATTTATTTATTTATTTATTTGAGACTGAGTCTTGCTCAGTCGCCCAGGCAGGAGTGCAGTGGTGTGATCTCGGCTTACTGCAACCTTCATCTCCTGAGTTCAAGTAATTCTCCTGCCTCAGCCTCCTGAGTAGCTGGGACCACAGGCATGTGCCACCACACCTGGCTAATTTTTGTTTTTTTTAGTAGAGATGGGGTTTCGCCATGTTGGCCAGGCTGGTCTTGAACTCCTGACCTCGTGATCTGCCTGCTTTGGCCTCCCAAAGTGCTGGGATTAAAGGCATCCTGTTACTAATTTCTCGGGATTTTAGAAATGCAAGCAGCGTTGTGGAGTCAATGGGGGACGGCAAAGAACAGGAGGAGAGATCTGTGAGAACGGGATCGGGGAGGAGGCGACGAGGAAGAGTGAGGGGTCCTCTCCGCCGCCAGGCAGAGTTAGGAGCCGGGCGACCCCGCACGCAGCGCGAGGCGCGACCCCGGACTGACTACATTTCCCAGTCTCCGTCGCTCCGCGCGGCCCACCCCTTCGGCTCTGGGCCCCGCCTCGTCGTGCCGGCTGGTTCTTCGCGCCCGCCCGACTTCCCAGCGGCCCCGTGCGGCCCGGGCATGCCCAGTGCGGGAGCAGCGGCCCCGGCCCTGGAAGCGCCCCGGCGGAGCGGGCCCGCGGTGGGCGAGGGGCCGGGCCGGAGCCGCGGTGGCGGAGCTGCGGGTAGGTGCGGGCTCAGCCGAGCCAGGCCTCGGGGCCGCAGCGCCGCCCATTCTGAGTGGCAGGGGCCGGGAGGGCAGGCAGGGCCCGAGCGTGGGTTGGTGGGGCTACCGGCGAGGACCCCTTGTGGGAAGGGGCCGGAGGGAGCGGGACGGTGCCGGGCACATTCCCTGGCGAAGCTGCCCCAGGTGCGGCGCAGCTATCTTTAGCTCCCTGTGTAACCCGGAGTGTGCGTGGTCCGCACCTCGTGCACAGTTGTGCCTAGGGAGACCAGTTTTCAGCTGAATTGCCTAGGAGCTGTGGGGAGATGGGCCCGAATGGACCCGTGGACTCAGAGGCAGCCCGTGGAGCCCCGTGGGAACTGAGGATGTTTACCTTCCCTGTACCTGGAGTGGGCTACCACAGCTTCCTGTTTGCCGAGACTTGGGTTTAGTGACTTAGAAATAAAAGTGCAGGGCTGTGCCTCAGCAGATGCTTATTAGCTTCTAATGACTTAGGAATTTAATGGCATTTGTATTTCCAGGTTTGAGAGGTTATTTGTCCATGGGATGCTCGTGTTAAAACAAAAATCTTCATTGCAAAGCTTAAGTAAAAACAAGTCTCGACCGAGGTAACGTTAGGACACCGGGTTCTGAGGTTCACTGTAGCTGCCATTCATTTGCTGTCAGTCTGGGCAAGTCATTTAACTTCTGAGACTGGGTTCTGTCACCTGTTAAATGAACCAGATGCATCTTCATCTGTCTAGCTCAGCTGTAGGATTCCCCCTGTGTCATTCAGTCTGTGTGTGTGTTCTCAAATTGTGGCAGGTTATTTTTCCCCATGCCTCAGCTATTTGTCAGACTGGGTAATTCACCAAATATTCCTGTAGGAAGGATGTTAGGATCTAAGTATAAAAGCGAAGTGATTTATCCTTCATAGGTCACTCTTAGGAGGTGTCCTGCCACTTGGTACATGCAGAAACCAGGTGTTAGCTGGCCAGGGATCAAATGACACAGCTGTTGTGGACTGAGACAGAATGTTTCAGGTTCCCTGTGAGAAATCCAGGCCAAGTAATGGGCTTCCTTAAACCTCCAAGCTGGCTCACTTTAGTGGGGTTGTGTTTATATAGAATTTTAAGTTTTTTTCATGCTGTTGTGCCCTATTAGATGCAAGAAACCTATGAAGAAGTTTAGTACCCTTAATTTATAGATGAGCAAGTGGCAGGTTAAGGGAGTGGATCTGTGAGTCTTTACAAACTAGTGTCATGCATGTCACTGAGCCTTTGCTAGTTATCTAGCTCAGTTGCCATCACCTCAACCCTGAGAACATGTCTGTATGGCTGTACCTACGCGACTGGAACTCTGAGGTGTTTGTTTTCAGGAGGAAACAGTGGGAGTATTAACAGAAGTTTCTTATCCTAGAGACTTCTATCCGAAGTGAGCCTATCTGTGTAGGATTTGACCTAAGGAGCAGAGGGTATATACAGTGTTGGGCAAATTGCCTTCCTACTGCCATATCCCCTGTTCTTCCAGTTCTGAATGGCATTAGTCCAGTTGGGTCAATGAGGAGCAGTTTGGTGAAGTGGTTAAAGGTCGGGGAAAGTGTGCTTATATTTTGAAATTTAAAGTTTGTACAAGCTGCTTGTGAAATTCTGTCTTTGTATTATGGTCATACCTCTTAAACTGAGAATACTGCAACTTGATTTAGTGAGTGTTGAGAACTTTAGAATATCAGGTTCTTAAAAAATGCCTGAAAGTGGGTTTTCTATTCATCTTAGAAGTCACCATAGATTAAATGAGAGAATAGTATATTAAAAGTATTTATACACATGAACTCTCAAGTTCTTAATTTTTGAAACTAGATATCCCATTCACCTGAGAAATAAAATGGGAAAGCCTTTCTATTTTAAAGACTGTTTATACATATGAACTTTTTTGAGGCCTAGTTTAAAATCCACTATTTATTGCATATTTATTAAAATTATATCTGTATATATTTAAAGTTAGAAAACAGAAAAGACCAGCCGGGCGTGGTGGCTCATGCCTGTAATCCTAGCACTTGGGGAGGCTGAGATGGATGGATCACCTGAGATCAGGAGTTTGAGATCAGCCTGGCCAACATGGTGAAACCCCATCTCTACTAAAAATACACAAAATTAGCTGGGCGTGGTGGCGGGTGCCTGTAATCTCAGCTACTCTGGAGGCTGAGACAAGAGAATCGCTGGAACCCGGGAGGCAGAGGTTGCAGTAAGCCGAGCCCAGTGTTGCACTCCAGCCTGGGCAACAAGAGTGAGACTCCATCTCAAAAAAATAAAATAAAAAAGACCTATTTGGAGGTTTTGGTATGCAATTTCATGTCATACCTTAAACTTTACTGTGTGCCTGAGGGCTCTGTATGACTGAAGCATGTATTTAGTAATTTTTGTAAGAACTTTTATCTTGCTCTTGTATTTTCATTCAAGTATTTGAAGGTATCCAGCAAACATAAAAATTGCTTAAGAAGATATTGAAATATAATTATCATCCATCTCCAAACCCTCAAAAGTGCTTAGAATGTGTAGGAGGGATAGTTAGGGGCATTGAGGCTCAGAGGAGGTTACTGGTCAAGAGCACATTGTAAAAATGTAAAATGTAAAAATGAGAGGGTGTAAAATGTAAAACCCCATGTAAAAATGAAAGGGTGTGAGTGGTTTCGAAAAAAATTAGGGATTTTACGTTTCAGCTGTACAGAAATAGCTTCATTTGATTCACTCTATTAGTGCTAGAATCTACCGCTATCTTATTAGAGCTACAAGTATGTGAGGTCATCATGTGGAAATGTGCATGAAGTAACTTATCTTTAAAATAAATATTTGCCTCCATTATGTGCCATCTGTTTCCAGATCCTTCATGATGAGAGATTTGGGGACACATCTCTCTCCTGTGTGTAGTTGATAGTTTGGTGGTGAAGAGATGGCTGACAGTGTCAAAACCTTTCTCCAGGACCTTGCCAGAGTGAGTACATCTTGTTTGTAGGAATTCATCTCTTGGCCTTTTTTTTTTTTTGGCTAAAGGAACTATCTAGGAAATCCTATAGGGTTTTTGGAACTTCTATCATATTTCTTGGGTTCTTTACATACAGGTTGTTATTCTAGACCACACTACTCAAGAGATAGGTATTGTTCTACATCTTGCAGACAGTCTTGCAGGTGCTTGGAAGACCTCTTCAGTGGATGTCTCCAGTATTGGGACCCTGGTCATCTTGGCTTCAGAGCTTTTTTTTTTTTTTAACTTTTTATTTTGGAATGTGTTTAGATTTACAGAAAAGTTATAAGATAGTACAGAGAGTTCCCGTATATCTTTCATCAGCTTCCCTTAATGTTAACATATAACCGTGGTACATTTGTCAGCTAAGAAATGAACATTGGTTCAGTACTATCACCTAAACTAATTAATTCAGATTTAAATTAGAGAACCTATCTTTTTTTTCCCCAATTTTTCATATATTTAAAAATTTTTCTTTTAAAAGTAGAGATGAGGTTTTGGCATGTTGCCCAGGCTGGTCTCAAACTCCTGGGCTCAAGTGATCCGCCCGCCTTGTCCTCCCAAAGTGCCGGGATTATAGGCGTGAGCCACTGCACCCAGCCAGAACCGTTTTTCTCCCCATTCTACAAGCTGTGCACGTGAGGGGGATACTCTAGGAAAATGCCCTATAAAGATTTGGTTAGGACCCAGTCATCCAAATTACCAACAGCACAAAAGTCTGCTACTTTTAATGTATGTCTGAAGCCTAATAATGTCCCATTTGTAACCCCCTCTTATATTTCCACTAGCATGAGAGAGGCCAATTCTTGGAGTGGGGAGGTTCTTTCTTTAGTGGAAGAGTTTAAAAGGTTACCTTTATGGCCAGGGGAGGTGGCTCACACCTGTAATCTCAGCACTTTGGGAGACCAAGGAGGGAGGGTTGCTTGAGTCCAGGAGTATGAAGCAGCAGTGAGCTATGATGGTACCAGTGCACTCTAGCAGGGCAAGAAAGTAAAAAGGTTATTACTTTTGAGTAAAAGAGGGAGGATTGAAGGAGTATCTTACAAGGTCTAAAAATACTTTATGCATATGATCTACTTTTTTTTTTTTTTTTTTTTTGACAGAGTCTTACTGTGTCACCCAGGCTGGAGTGCAGTGGTGCAATCTCGGCTCACTGCAACCTCCACTTCTTGGGTTCCAGCAATTCTCCTGCCTCAGCCTCCCAGGTAGCTGGGATTACAAGCACACACCACCACGCCTGGCTAATTTTTATATTTTTAGTAGAGATGGGGTTTCACCATGTTGGCCAGGCTGGTCTTGAACTCCTGACCTCAGGTGATCTGCTCACCTTAGCCTCCCAAAGTGCTAGGATTACAGGCATAAGCCACCGTGCCCAGCAGCATATGATCTACTTTTAACATCTTTACCTTGTTGTCTTGCCATTCGTGTGCTATAAAATTTCAACCCTCCTAGCCTGGCCAACACAGCAAAACCCCCTCTCTACTAAAAATACAAAAAAAATTTAGCCAGGCATGGTGCACATGCCTGTAATTCCAGCTACTCAGGAGGCTGAGGCAGGAGAATCGTTTGAACCTGGGAGGTAGAGGTTGCAATGAACTGAGATCATGCCACCGTACTCCAGCCTGGGCGACAGAGCAAGACTCTGTTTAAAAAAAAAAAATTCAACCCTGTGTTGGTTTTACAGTGTGCTATTTACATGTTTGTCTGCCCCACTGGACTGTAGATGTCTTAGAGGTGGGGATCCTATCATCCTAGCATGTACTAGGCCCTCAGCCATTTGAACTTAACTATCTTAGATAGTTGGAGTTTCCTGTGTTAAAAGCAAAATTAAGAGTAAAAATTATTCAGACAAAAAAAGATCAAAGGCACACCGTGCCATTTTATGCTCCTGTCAACAGATAATACATCAACTTGCCCATTTCTCTGTATCCCAGCTATTATTGGGATAACAGTAGGCGAGAATGCTATCCATTCTTAAATCCAGCTTGGCCATTGCTTCCAGAGTAACTTTTTCTGCCTTCTCATGAAGTTGAATGCCCCAGTGCTAACACTCTACTTGGGTCATACATCTGTTGTGGCACTTATTAAACTATGCTGCTTGCTTCTGCAGCGCATGTACTAAAATTGGAACAATACAGAGATTACCATGGCTCCTGTGCATGACACACAAATTCATGAAATGTTTCATATTTAAAAACTTTTTTTAAAAAAACCTTTAATGTAATTTTTTGGTTTACTTGTATGCTTTTCCTACTAAGTTATAAGCTTCTTGAGCATTTCTATATGACAATATATAGCTTATTGAAGATACTGAGTACGTGGGTGGGAGATGGATGCATGAGTGAATTCTTAGGCTTTGGGAGGCTGAGGCAGGAGGATTGCTTGAGGCCAGGAGTATGAAACCAGCCTGATCAATATGGTGAGATCCCCATCGCTGCAGAAGAAAAATTTAAAAGCCAGGTGTGTTGGCGCACATCTGTATTCATAGCTCTTTGGGAGGCTGAGGCAGGAGGATCATTTGAACCCAAGAGTTGGAGGCTGCAGTGAGCTATGATTGAGTCACTGCACTGTAGCCTGGGTGACAGAGCAAGACCCTGTCTCAATAATAATAATAATAATAATAATAATAATAATAATAATAATAATGATATCCTTTTCTATAGGGAATCAAAGACTCCATCTGGGGTATTTGTACCATCTCAAAGCTTGATGCTCGAATCCAGCAAAAGAGAGAGGAGCAGCGTCGAAGAAGGGCAAGTAGTGTCTTGGCACAGAGAAGAGCCCAGAGTATAGAGCGGAAGCAAGAGAGGTAAGGAGTGCATGCCTGATATCAAAATGTCCAAGGGAGGGAAGACCCTACATAGTGACTTGATGTTTCATTTTATTTCTTTTGTGCTTTTTCCTATAAAAATGTTGCAAGTGATTTCTCCCCCACAACATTGACTTAAACTAGGGTCTAACAATAATCCTTGCTAAAAATGTCATGGTGTTAAATCAGAAAGCTGAATAGAGAATCACAAAATATTATTTGGTTTGATAGCTACTTCTAGGGAAGCCTGTGTGGATTTACGTATTAATAGAAGAACCCCAGCCCCACACTTTCTCTTTTAATCTTTTCCAACATCAGACTTTAGAAAATAAATTACTTTTCTTTTAAAAGCTGGTTCCCCAGAAAAAAAAAAAAAAAACATATGTATATATTGTTTGTTTGTTTGTTTTTGTTTTTGAGACGGAGTCTTGCCCTGTCACCAAGCTGTCACCCGAGATTGCCATGGTGCAATCTCGGCTTACTGCAGCCTCTGCCTCCCAGGTCCAAGCAATTCTTCTGCCTCAGCGTCCCGGCTAGCTGGAAGTACAGTTGCGCACCACCACGCCTGGCTAATTTTTTGTATTCTTTAGAGGAGACAGGGTTTCGCCATGTTGGCCAGGCTGGTCTCGAACTCCTGACCTCAGCTGATCGCCTACCTCGGCCTCCCAAAGTGTTAGGATTACAGCCGTGAACCAATGCGCTTGACCATTTTTTTAGTCTTTTCTTATTGACTGACATTAGAACATTGGGAGAACATGAGGTACCGAAAAATAATATAGTACCCACAAAAGATAAGATATAAAACGAACTACTGAATGATAATTAGGAAATAACTTATGCTTTATAAACTAAATACATGTGATCTTTTCCAGTGAGCCACGTATTGTTAGTAGAATTTTCCAGTGTTGTGCTTGGAATGGTGGAGTGTTCTGGGTAAGTTCTTAAAATTCCAGGTGCCTTATAAGCATCTTCAGATTATTGCTGGGTTGATAGCTATGAACTGTTTTCTTGAAACACTGAGACAAATAGTTTTCATCTGCTGATGTACACTTAGGAATATAACTCAGGAGTCTGTGCATCTGCAGAGATTTTATTCCCACTCAGGAAAGCACACTTGTATGTAAGCAAACGTCACAGTTAGCCCTGAATATACACTCGAATTTTGTTTCTAAAATGACTCATTCACAAGTATTAGAGGTAGCAGTTTCTCTTGACACTGTCTAGACATTTTAAAATGCTAACAGCAACTATGGGGAATCAGGGGAAGGGCAGATATGGCTAGACAAGAACAGGGTTCTCCCTGCTTCTGCTTATAGTGATCAACAAGAATTAATTTGCATTGAAACCTATAGCAGAAAAGATTGCCTACCATTTACTGAGAATCCCAGTGCAGGCTTAACTGAAATTTGGGTACTTTGAAGAATGGATAAATATTTACTTTGATTTAGAATTTAGAGTAATTCATCACATCTTAATCTAAACAATTCACAGATGTTTTCAGATGTTAGCTTTAAATTTAATTAACATGTATTCCTGTGTACTTAGTACATGCCTATATTTTGGCCTGAATACTATTTGAAATGTTCCTGTATGCCCCCAAAAGTTTCATTGTTTTATAGGCAGTATCAAGTTTGTATCTCTCAATTGGAGTGTTGGCAAATAGAAATGGATCCAGTTTTGGTGCTTTTTCAGGCCTCCTGATTTATTTTATTTATTTATTTATTTATTTGAGATGGAGTCTTGCTCTGTTGCTCAGGCTGGAGTGCAGTGGCGTGATCTTGGCTCACTGCAACCTCTGCCTCCCGGGTTCAAGTGATTCTCCTGCCTCAGCCTTCCCAGTAGCTGGGATTACAGGCGTACACCACCACACCCGACCAATTGTATTTTTAGTAGTGACAGGGTTTCACCATCTTGGCCAGGCTGGTCTCGAACTCCTGACCTCAAGTGATCTGCCTGCCTCGGCCTCCCAAAGTGAACCACCGCGCGTGAGCCACCGCGCCCAGCCTAGGCCTCCTTATTTATAAAAGGCACTTCCATCTATAAAATCATTACACTAAAAATTGAAGCTCTTGTTTTAAAGACTGGATTTTGATGTTTGCCTGTTGCTTCTTTTCTTTAGTTCAGTCTCCTCTTGTTTTATCGAGTATTTATTCCTGTGCTTCAGTCAGTAACAGCCCGAATTATCGGTAAGTGTATACCCTGCTCCTTGTCTGTTGGGGATGGAGTGGGAGATGATGTTTCAGTCTCCCTCAGTTTACTGAACATTTTCTGTGTACCAGGAGCTTTCGCTGTTTATTTTTTTTTGTTTTATTCTTTTTAAAAATTTAGTTATTCTCCTAGAGCCTTCAGATGAGAGCGTTAGCTGTTTTTTAACTCAGGCCTTTCAACAGCCCTTTAAGAATGGGTACTGTTATTCTATCCATTTTATGAATGAGGAAATGGAAGTTACCAAGGTTAAACCATTAGTAAGAGGCAAAGCTGAGAATTAAACCCAGATGGTATCCTGCAAATAGTGTACTGGTAATCACTGTGGCATCTCGTTACCATCACGTAAGCAGGTTTGTGTCAAGCAGCACATATCTATGGTTTCTTTGAATTGGAATTGTGGCCAGAATGTGTGTCTATTATGAATTAGACTCTCTGAGATAGGTATAGTGATGTGCTGGCAAGAACTAGAAAGATCCAGGAGGAGACAGAGAATAGTCACGAGATGGGGGTTCCGCATTTGGTCTTCTGGATTTCCATTTCTGCATTTCTAGTGACTCGTTTCCTCTTTCTTAGGTGACCCATCACTACATGGAGATGTTTGGTCGTGGCTGGAATTCTTCCTCACGTCAATTTTCAGTGCTCTTTGGGTGCTCCCCTTGTTTGTGCTTAGCAAAGTGGTGAATGCCATTTGGTTTCAGGTAGGTCCAGGGCAGAATGGAATCTGGGTCCCGCAGCATGATTGGTTGACAGGTGACAAGTTTCAGCCTGTGAAGTTAGTGGGCATGTAGGGGGACCTGTTTTTCAGCCTTAATGTTTCTTGGCCAGGTAGCCAGTAGCTGATCTTTGTGTTCTTATTAGAATGGAATTATTGTCTCAGCGTCTCATTGGCAGGTGTCTGGTGTCTTTTCTTTTCTTTTCTTTTTTTTGAGCAACCTCTGCCTCCCGGGTTCAAGCAGTTCTCCTGCCGCAGTCTTCCAAGTAGCTGGGACTACAAGCACGCGCCACCATGCTTGGCTAATTTTTTTTGTATTAGTGACAGGGTTTCACCATGTTGGCCAGGCTGGTCTCAAACTTCTGACCTCCTGATCTGCCTGCCTTGGCCTCCCAAAGTGCTGGGATTATAGGCGTGAGCCACCGCATAAGGCAGCAATCCTCCTACCTTAGCCTCCTGAGTAGCTGGGACTATAGGCACATGCCATCATGCCTTATTTTTAAATAAGCCTTTTCTTAACTGGCAGCTCTAGTGGCAGACCAGTGGCCTTAGCTTTGGGGATGTATATCAAGGCCATTTAATTCATGTTTTGGTACACTTTCTCTGTTACAGGATATAGCTGACCTGGCATTTGAGGTATCAGGGAGGAAGCCTCACCCATTCCCTAGTGTCAGCAAAATAATTGCTGACATGCTGTTCAACCTTTTGCTGCAGGCTCTTTTCCTCATTCAGGTGAGACTGACCTTCTGGGCATATGGGCAGCTTTATTAAAAAGAAAAACTGTTTCACTAGAGGGAGCTTCACAAAGACAGAGTATTATATTTATACAGAGTATTATATATATGCTGGTGGGAGGTAATGATTTTTAAATCTTTTTTTTCCCACAGAAATGAGAATTTTAAAATTACATTATAAAATTATAAGAAACATGAATTTACCTGCTTTTTTCTGCTACTGTGGTTATTCTCCAGTCCTGCCAGGTGGAAACTGTTTTTTTCTTTAAAGTTATGCCTAATTTTTTTTTTTTTTTTTTTTTTTAAAGAGACAGGGTCGGCTGGGCGTGGTAGTTCATGCCTGTGATCCCAGCACTTTGGGAGGCTGAGGTGGGCGGATCACCTAAGGTCAGGCGTTTGAGACCAGCCTGGCCAACATGGTGAAACCCCGTCTCTACTAAAAATACAAAAATTAGCTGCGCGTGGTGGCAACATGCCTGTAATCCCAGCTACTCGGGAGGCTGAGGCAGGAGAATCGCTTGAACCCAGGAGGCAGAGATTGTAGTGAGCCGAGATGACACCATTGCACTCCAGCCTGGGCGACAAGAGCAAAACTGTCTCAAAAAAAATAAATAAAACACAGGGTCTTATTTTGTCACCTAGGCTGGAGTGCAGTGGCACAATCATACCTCACTGCAGCCTCAAACTCTGGGCTCAAGCAATCCTCCTGCCTTAGCCTCCTGAGTAGCTGGGACTACAGGCACATGCCATCATGCTCATTTTAAAAATTTTGTTGTAGTGACAGGGTCTCAGTATGTTGCCCAGTCTGGTCTTTAACTCCTGGCCTCAAGAGATCCTCCCGCCTCATCCTCCCAAACTGTTGGGATTACAGGAATGAGTCACTGTGCCCACCCTGCACCCAGCCTTTTAGAAACTTGAGAAGCAACTAGGAAGCTATCTCAGACAGTGATGATTGGAGAGTGGCAGGTGAATGGTGCTAGGTTTCTGAGGCTTTGGGATTAAGATTTTCCATATTTGTTCTTCAGGGAATGTTTGTGAGTCTCTTTCCCATCCATCTTGTCGGTCAGCTGGTTAGTCTCCTGCATATGTCCCTTCTCTACTCACTGTACTGCTTTGAATATCGTTGGTTCAATAAAGGTAAGTCCATCTAAAGAAATGCAGAAAATGGAGGCCCAGTTTGGAAATGCTACTGCTAAGCAGACTTCTTAAACTACTCATAGGCTCTTGGCAAACAATCCTTTGAGGGAAGCAGCCTCATTGGCAAGAGGGAGCTTACCTTCGGCTTAGTGGGTTTAACTCTCAACTTTGAGGCTGGGGGATGTGGTAGTATAGCATTATCTTTTTGGTGCTTAACGTGGTATATCTGACTGGGTTGTAAGATGGCATAAATGAGCATGAGTTGCTCTAAATTAGAGAAATCAAATTGATGTCAGCATCTGGATCCTTTTGGGGGTGTTTTAGAAAGACCTTCAGATATTTACCAGGGTGTGGGTAGTTGAAAGAGTTTAACTGATACTTACAGGATGGCATCCTTTTGATTTGCTATCTTGCTTAGTTCCAGACTAATCCTGACGAAGGATGCTGGTGCTGAAATTCTTAATTCACTTAGCCTGTCAGCTTTGAAATTACGATTATGGAATTCTAAGAAACTTTGCATGCTTTATATCAGATTTGTACACTTCTAATTTATATGCTGTAGCTCTGTTCTAAATCTGTACCTAGGCTGGGTGTGGTGGCCCACACCTGTAATCCCAACTCTTTGGGAGGCCGAGGTGGGTGGATTGCCTGAGGTCAGGAGTTCAAGACCAGCCTGGCCAATATGGTGAAACCCTGTCTCTACTAAAAATACAAAAATTAGCCGAGTGAGGTGGCAGGCGCCTGTAATCGCAGCTACTCCGGAGGCTGAGGTGGGAGAATCGCTTGAAACCGGGAGGTGGAGGTTGCAGTGAGCTGAGATTGCACCACTGCACTCCCGCCTGGGCATCAAAGCAAGACTCCATCTCAAATAATTAATAATAATAATAATAATAATAATAATAATAAAATCTGTACCTAAAACTCATGGTTTGTCTACCATAGTTATTTAGTCACTTGACTAAAAGGAAATATAATATCTAATTGTATTGGCTTTCTTGTTTTAGGAATTGAAATGCACCAGCGGTTGTCTAACATAGAAAGGAATTGGCCTTACTACTTTGGGTTTGGTTTGCCCTTGGCTTTTCTCACAGCAATGCAGTCCTCATATATTATCAGGTAATTTGGCTAGAGGGATTTGAAGGAGACTAGTAAAAATAAAAATTCACGAAGTCAGTGCCTTTTGTTTGCTTGGTTCTGTTTCGCATTCTGCATTGTCATTTGTCCATCAGGAGACCTGCAGGGTATTTCTATATTTGTTAGCATGAAGATCTAGTCTGAATGTCCCTATATCCCATATACTTTTTCTATGTTGCCTCCTGGAGCAATTATTCTTTTTTTTTTGAAACAGAGTCTCACTCTGTTGCCCAGGCTGGAGTGCAGTGGCATAATCTCAGCTCACTGCAACCTCTGCCTCCTGGGTTTAACTGATTCTCCTGCCTCAGCCTCCCAAGCAGCTGGGATTACAGGTGCCCACCATCACGCCTGGCTAATTTTTGTGTTTTTAGTAGAGATGGGGTTTCACTATGTTGGCCAGGCTGGTCTTGAACTCCTGACCTCGAGTGATCCACCCACCTTGGCCTCCCAAAGTGCTCAGATTATAGATGTGAGCTACCACGCCCAGCCCTGCAGCAATGTTAAACATGCCCAGTGCTTAGAAAAATCTTCTGTTCTTTTTGAAAGATGTGTTTGATGGGCTGGGCGCCACGGCTCATGCCTATAATCCCAGCACTTTGGGAGGCTGAGGTGGGCAGATCACCTGAGGTCAGGAGTTCGAGACCAGCCTGGCCAACATGGTGAAACCCCATCTCTACTGAAAATACAAAAATTAGCTGGGCGTGGTGGCACACACCTGTAATCCCAGCTACTTGGGAGGCTGAGGCAGGAGAATCGCTTGAACACAGGAGGCGGAGGTTGCAGTGAGTTGAGATCTTGCCACTGTACTCCAGCCTGGGCGACAAGAACGTGACTCTGTCTCAAAAAAAAAAAGTTTGAAATATTGAGGTTTCATCAAGCCATAATGTTTACGCTGGAAGCAAAAGAACTTGGAGCTTCTAATATCTTCTTCAAAGTCATGTCTGTTATGAAGGTGACTAATTATTATTATTATTTTTTTTTAAACAGTGGCTGCCTTTTCTCTATCCTCTTTCCTTTATTCATTATCAGCGCCAATGAAGCAAAGACCCCTGGCAAAGCGTAGTAAGTATTAGCCAGTGATGAAATTTTTGCTGTGTAAAGGATTGGGGCTGTAACACCACAGTTATGTCAGTGAGGCTTTAAAAAAAAAAAAAATTCTTACATTGTAGGAAAATCTTAATATAAGGTTTAATGAGAGAGAAACACTTCTGGGATATAACCCAAACTTTTCTCCATGCATATATGCACATGAGTATATATATATTTCCAAAACTGATCCCATTATACATATTCAAGTAGAGGGCTGTATGACCTGGCCACATGAGTTTATTGATAACAGTAGTAAAATACACTTTAAAATGAGTTTTTAGCAATAATAATAGCATTCTAAAAGTTTTATTACTTCAAAGAAAAGCTCAATCAATCTTTGATCAATTTTGGTTAAGTCAGTGTGGATACTTGTATTAGAGACTTAGGTCTGCTTTGGGTTTTTGTATGCTCTTGCTGTACAGCAGAGCTCACTGTTTATCTTAAGAGGAATATTTGACTTTCTTTTGAAACTCTTCTTCCTGCAACCACAGATAGCATATGATACCTTCAGAAATAGCTTGAAGTCTGTACCCCGAAGTCAGCCATAGAAAAGTACTTCTCAAAGTTAATCTAAAATATAACTATTTCCTGTAAGAGCCACAATACTTCAGCGCTGGTGACTGCATTACGTTCATGGCAGCAGCAGGGCCCAATGCATTCTTTTTTTTTTGAGACGGAGTCTCGCTCTGTCACCCAAGCTGGAGTGCAGTGGCGTGATCTCGGCTCACTGCAACCTCCGCCTACCAGGTTCAAGCGATTCTCCTGCCTCAGCCTCCTGGGTAGCTGGGATTGCAGGCGCATGCTACCATGCCCTGCTAATTTTTTTCTCAAGTGATCCACCTGCTTCAGCCTCCCAAAGTGCTGGGATTACAGGTATGAGGCACCACGCCCGGCTCCAATGTATTCTTTAGTTGCCTGTTCCATCCATGTATCTAATATCTGTATTTCCTTGATCAAGTTTCATTTGTCTTGTCTTTCCCTGTGTAGTTTTAAATTTAATGTCAAGTTGTCAAATAATGGAAATAATTCTGAGTAACTGGGGAGCTAACAAGTTGGGTTTCTTGCCTTTTAGTCTCTTCCAGTTGCGCCTCTTCTCTTTGGTGGTCTTCTTAAGCAACAGACTCTTCCACAAGACAGTCTACCTGCAGTCAGCCCTGAGCAGCTCCACTTCTGCAGAGAAGTTCCCTTCACCACATCCGTCACCTGCCAAACTCAAGGCTGCTGCAGGTCACTGAGTTGCCTGCCATCCAAAGGGGATGGGCGGGATTGGAAGAAGGCTGTGGCAGCTCTTTTCCCTGTTCACCTCCCCCTGCCAGGGAAGGCAGGACCCACTCTGCCAAGGGCCCTCTGCGTATTCCCTTCTCTCTGAGGAATTGAAATTTTTGTCTCTGGTGCACGTAAGGCAGAATGTTCCCTGACACCAGTGTGTGGATTTTTAACATCACCGTGAGTCTAAAAGGACCACAGGTTTTTCTGCAGCTATTTTCTAGCATTTGCCAGTCCCTGTGCCTGGAATGATTGGAATACTTTGTTTTTCTCCTTGTGCCATTTACCCTTCCACCTTTCCATCCTGCCTTCTATCACCCTTGGATGAATGGATTTTGTAATTCTAGCTGTTGTATTTTGTGGATTTGTTATTTTTGTTGTTTTTCTGTGAAACACATACATTGGATATGGGAGGTAAAGGAGTGTCCCAGTTGCTCCTGGTCACTCCCTTTATAGCCATTACTGTCTTGTTTCTTGTAACTCAGGTTAGGTTTTGGTCTCTCTTGCTCCACTGCAAAAAAAAAAAAAAAAAAAAAAAAAAAGGCCTGAAGAGATGAGATAGGAGGAAAGACCTCACAGCCAGATCTGCTGGGTTTTGAGGAGTGATTTTCTTTCTTCCCCTTGAAGGGGAAAAAGCTATTTTCACTGGTACATTTAAAGTCCCCCAACTATGGGGAGGTACCAATTCTGGACAAGTGCCACTGCAACAACACTAAACCTGAACTTTTCAACTCCGTTGGGGGTGGGAGGCGGCGGGCAGAAATTTACTGTTGGCCACTGCCAGGTCTGTTTCATATTTCAAAGGAATATTGGATGCTGCAAATAGGAACTGAATGGGTTAATGTATTAAACCTGTGATTGGTTGTTTTCCTGTCATTTTGAGAGACGTGGGGGGCAGATGTCAAAATACTTGTACAATTTTAAAATGTCACAATTAAATGTGAGCTGGTTTCCCACAAAGTTGTCTGATGGTTGAATTTGCAAATCATGATCTCGAGAAATGTATTCATGGAATATAAGACTTTGTCTTGGATAATTTAGTTATAGTTTTGAGAAATTAGCCCTGAGAAAGCCTGGATTATATGACTTAATCACATTTATATTTGGTAGAAGACTCAGATTATCACCTGTTCTAAAGTCTATATGTATATTGCTACTGTGTATTCATGAAGGGAGAAAGACCCTCCTAGATAGTGGTGTACTGAGTAATAATCGAGGGAAGCCATTAAACATCTGGTTGAGACCTTTACTGTGTGCAAGACAAAATATGGAATTAAAAATTGTTGCTGGGGCCAGGCATGGTAACTGATGGCTGGGATTCCAGCACTTTGGCAGCGGCCAAGGCAGGAGGATCACTTGAGTCCAGGAGTTCGAGACCAGTCTGGGCAACATAGTAAAACCCCGTCTCTATTAAATATAAAAGAGGTTAGGCTGGGCATGGTGGCTCATGCCTGTAATCCCAGCACTTTGGGAGGCTGAGGCGGGTGGATCACCTGAGGTTAGGAGTTCAAGACCAGCCTGGCCAGCACGGTGAAATCTCATCTCTACTAAAAATACAAAAAATTAGCCAGGCGTGGTGACACACACCTGTAATCCCAGCGGCTCAGAAGGCTGAGGCAGGAGAATCGCTTGAACCCAGGAGGCAGAGGTTGCAGTGAACTGAGATCACGGCATTGCACTCTAGCCCGGGCAAGAAGAGCAAAACTCCATTTCAAAAAAAAAGGTTAAAAAAAAAATTGTTGCTGGGAGTTGTAAACCAAGTTTGAAGGTTTATGCAGTTGATGGAGGGTTTTTAAGTGGTGGGCATCTTTGAAGTGAACACTTTCCAGCTTGGGCAGAAAAAAATTGTAAAAGACATGGTTTAAAGTAAGGTTTACTTCCAACATTCTCCTATGACATCTCTGGTCATTTAACAATAGTATTGCAGACAACTACTTCCAGATTGCTATGGGTGTGGTTTGTAGAAGACTTCAGTATTTCATCAGCTTGTAAGTGATAAGTGATTGTCTTATTTAAGCTTAGTTCCTTAAAACTAAGTTTTAAAAGTAGGCTTAGTTATTTAAGCAGTCACATCTTTGCTACCTGAAATTTATATTTGTACCATGTAGAAGCATCTCATAAACTATTGGAATAAAGAAAAAAGAAACATCTCAGTTTGGTTTAAAAGGGTGAAGGAGGCTGGGCATGGTGGCTCACGCATGTAATCCCAGCACTTTGGGAGGCTCGAGGCGGGTGGATCATGAGGTCAGGAATCCAAGACCAGCCTGGCCAACATGGTGAAATCCTGTCTCTACTAAAAATACAAAAATTAGCTGGGCATGGTGGCGTATGCCTCTAGTCCCAGCTACTTGGGAGGCTGAGGCAGGAGAATCACTTCAACCTGGGAGGTGGAGGTTGCAGTAAGCCAAGATCGCACCACTGCACACCAGCCTGGGTGACAGAGTGAGACTCTGTTTTAGGGGGGAAAAAAGGGTCAGGGATGTTGAGTGGATGAAGGTATATGATTTTTATCCCCAGCACTGTGCCTGGCTGAAGAAAATGTGTAAAGGTTTAAATGACTGGAAGTGAGGAATCTCGAGTTTTATTAGCATAGTTGAGCAGCCAAGCCTTTTGTATAAAGGCTAGATTAGGCATATCTGTGATAAGAGAAATGTGACAATCTCAAATGAGTTATATACACAAAGCAGTGTAAATTTTTCTTGCCTTTCACGAGGGTATTGTCACTGAGAGCAGTGATTAGGAAATGGGTCAAAAAGAGACTAGACTATTTTTGCCAAGTTCAGAATACCTGTTTGAGGCAGACTAATAATTAGTAACCAAAAACAAGGGAGCTCACAAAACTAAAAATGAAAATTTGGTTGAGTTTTAATCACAAAACCAGTAGGATCTGAGGAACTGTTCCCAGAAGCACTTTTCAAGGGATAGACATCACAGCTTGGACAGGTATATGTAATAGAAAACACAACCCTTTTGATTCTATCTATAGAGCTGAGTTGTCTGTTATAGCAACTCTCAAAATCAGAAAGTAGATGCTTTAGATCTGAGTACGTTAAGCCTGCTAGAAACTTAAATGACACATTCATGTACTGATGTGTTAACTGCTCTGCACTTAATAAAAGGATAGCATCTATGAGAGAAAAGGCAACTATAGTTGTCCATTCACTGTCCTCATTTTCCACCCACAAATATTACTTTATTTTCTGATTATAGCAGTAGTACGTTCATTCTGCTCCTTTATGTGTGTTTACCTCCACCATTGAGATTGCTCTGGTGAAGGTTATCTGTTCATCAGTAGTGGGGTGGAATAGATAGTTTAGCAGTCATCTCACCTTTTATTAACATATTCTGGGCTGGGTGCAGTGGTTCACGCCTGTAATCCCAGCACTTTGGGAGGCCGAGGCGGGCGGATCATGGGGTCAGGAGATCGAGGTCATCCTGGCTAACATGGTGAAACCCCGTCTCTACTAAAAATAAAAAAAATTAGCCGGGCGAGGTGGCATGTGCCTGTGGTCCCAGCTACTCAGGAGTCTGAGGCAGGAGAATCGTTTGAAACTGCGAGGCAGAGGTTGCAGTGAGCCGAGATCGCACCACTGCACTCCAGCCTGGGCGACAGGGTGATCTCAAAATAAAAACAAAACGATATTCTGCCTAAGTTGCATAACCTACAGCAGTTAAAAGGAAGCTGACTTTAGATCAGTGTAATTTACACCTTTGTAACAACGAGAGCCATACACCAGTACGAATTTTGGATGGACCTAAAATGAGTCTGCAGAACCACTGAAGGATCAAGTGAGGGAATTATGATTTAATCATGTAACAAGCATTTGAGCACCTTCTCTGTCAGGTACTAAGCAAGGGACTGGGGACTCAAGGTTGAACCAGAAAGATATGATTACTGCCTTCTAGGACCTGACGGTCCAGTGAGAGAGACTGACAAGCAAATGACTATGCAAAAATTTCAAGAATTACATGATCAGCTATTTTTCCATAGGTCTCAAAGCTGGATCAAACACTGGAATTCAGGGAATCTTTGAGTAAAATGAGCAATTAGGCCATATGTTCAGCCTGTCCTTGTACTCATTCTGATTTCAAATTTAGATATTCTGTAGTGCTTTGAGACCTAGAGAAAAAAAACAATGACCATTTAATCATTTAGGTAAGTTCCTCTAATCATTCCTCTTCACAAGGAATCAACATCGGAATCAGCTCAGCAGCTTTTCCAACACACAAGTAACACCTGGCTCTGGAGGAAACTTAAGTAATTATGGAAACAAAAGCTGATTTAAAAAATTATAATAACTATTTTCACAGGGATTTCAGAAGCTACTGCATCCATAACGTAAGAACAGATTTGGCTGGGCACGGTGGCTCACGCCTGTAATCCCAGCCCTTTGGGAGGCCGAGGTGGGCAGATCACGAGGTCAGGAGATTGAGACCATCCTGGCTAACATGGTGAAACCCCATCTCTACTAAAAGTACAAATAATTAGCCGGGCGTGGTGGCGGGCGCCTGTAGTCCCAGGTACTTGGGAGGCTGAGGCAGGAGAATGGCGTGAACCCGGGAGGTGGAGCTTGCAGTGAGCCGAGATTCTGCCACTGGACTCCAGCCTGGGCAACAGAGTGAGACTCCATCTCAAAAAAAAAAAAAAAAAAAGAACAGATTATTGTAAAAGAACAGAATAGGAAAGCTCTTGGAAATTAAAGCAGTTATGGAAATTTTAAAAAATGAGATGGCTTATAAAAGTGACACTGGCCAGGCGCGGTGGCTCAAGCCTGTAGTCCCAGCACTTTGGGAGGCTGAGGTGGGCAGATCACAAGGTCAGGAGACCAAGACCATCCTGTCTAACACGGTGAAACCCTGTCTCTACAAAAAGTACAAAAAATTAGCTGGGCGTGGTGGCACAAGCCTGTAGTCCCAGCTACTCGGGAGGCTGAGGCAGAAGAGTCGCTTGAACCCAGGAGGCAGAGGTTGCAGTGAGCCGAGATCACACCACTGCACTCCAGCCTGGGCGACAGAGAGAGACTCCGTCCCTGCCCCCCACCAAATAAAAAGTGGCACTGGCCGGGTGTGGTGGCTCATGCCTGTAATCCCAGCACTTTGGGAGGCCGAGGTGGGTGGACTGCTTGAACTCAGGAGTTTGAGACCAGCCTGGGCAACATGGTGAAACCCTGTCTCTACAAAAAAATACAAAAATTAGCCGTGGTGGCTCCCGCCTGTGTTTTCCGCTACTCGAGGGCTGAGGCAAGAGGATCCTTTGAGCCCAGGAGGTTGAGGCTGCAGTGAGCTGAGATTGTACCACTGCACTCCAGCCTGGGTGACAGAATGAGACCCTGTCTCAAGGAAAAAAAAAAAAAAAGTGATACTGAAGAGGCTAAATTAGTGAACTGCAAGATAATATTGAGGAAATCTTCCAGAACAAATAGCAAAAAGATCAAGAAAAAGTTAAGAATGGTAGAGGTATCCAAGAACCAGAAGATAAAACATTTGTCCAACAGCAACTTCAGAAAATGAGAATAGAAAAATGGAGATGAATAAAATCAAAGAACACTTCCTGAACTGATGATACAAATTGTAGTTTTCAGACTGAAAGGGCCTGCCAAATGTAAAGCAGAAAAAAATGAAAGAAGATGAAACACATAGATGAAATCTCTAAGGAAAGACAATTTATCAGAGAGGGAAATAGATTACCCATAAAAGAATGTGACTCAGATTGGCATCAGGTTTCTTAAGGCACAGTGGCTCACAGACAATATAGTCACAACGCCTTGAAAGTGTGCTTTTATGTGTCTGTGTGCATACGGGGTGGGGTGGGTAGGTCCCAATTTTGTTTCTAAAATTCTAAACCCAGCCACGCTATTAAGGACAAAATACAGATATTTTCTAACACGCAAAAGCAATGTTTGCTTCCATTCAGCTTTTCTAAAACACTTAAAAAAAAATTCATCAAAAGTGAAAAATAAATCTAAGAAATAGCAAGATGTCTTATCAGATGATAATCTATGAAAAAAAAAAAGAACTATGTCTTATTAAGACAAAACACCCAACCAAATAACATGAAACAGTGGAATCCAGAAGTGCATTCAGGGGAAATCCCGGTAATACAACTTTGCACACACTAGAAACGTGGTTTCTGGAGAGAACCGCTTCGAGAACACAGATACTATTACTCTGGTTGCTACAGATGAGATGAAGGCATGAGTTTCATTTGATCAATGATATACAAGAAAGGTAAACTGATACTTTAAGAAAAATCAAAAGCTCTACAAAAAAGTTCTGACTTCTACATCAAAACATTCCTTTTAAGCAACTGATGAAATAGTAAAAGCATTGCTTTCTGAAACAACCAATTCAAAACTTTTGGACTTATAAATCAGGAGGGAGGAGGATTAACTGATACACTATAATTCATGTATAAACTGTAGGTTTATTTTATTTTATTTTGAGACGAAGTTTCACTCTTGTTGCCTAGGCCGGAATGCAATGGCGCAATCTCGGCTCACCGCGACCTGCGCCTCCCAGGTTCAAGAGATTCGCCTGCCTCAGCCTCCCGAGTAGCTGGAATCATAGGAATGCGCCACCACACCCAGCTAATTTTGTATTTTGAGTAGAGACGAGGTTTCTCCATGTTGGTCAGGCTGGTCTTGAATTCCCGACCTCAGGTGATCTGCCAGCCTTGGCGCCCCAAAGTGCTGGGATTACAGGCATGAGCCACGGTGCCCGGCCTATTTATTATTTTATTTAGAGATAGAGTCTTTCTTGCTCTGTTGCCCAGGCTGGAGTGAAGTGGCATGATCACAGCTCATTGCCGCCTAACTTCTGGGCTCAAGCAATCCTCCTGCCTCAGCCTCCTCAGTAGTTGGGATTACAGGCCAGCACGACCATGTCCAGCTAATTTTTAAAAATTATTTTTGTAGACACTACATCTCATCATGTTGCCCAGGCTGACCCCCAGCCTCAAGCCATCCTCTCGCCTCAACCTCCCAAAGTGCTCGGATTACAATCTTGAGCCACGAGGCCTGGACCTCAAGGTTTGTTTATAATAATTATAAATATTTTCCTGAGTTTGTTTTCCTTTGATTTTATTCACAAATAAGCCTTTCCTCATGGACTGGTATCAAAGACTCATCCTAAAAATAGGATTAGATTTTCAAACTTTGTTCTTTTTTTTTTTGAGACAGAGTCTCGCTCTGTTGCCCAGGCTGGAGTGTGATGGCGTGATCTCAGCTCACTGCAACCTCCGCCTCCCGGGTTCAAGCGGTTCTCCTGCCTCAGCCTCCTGAGTAGCTGGGATTACAGGCACACGCCACCAGGCCCGGCTAATTTTTGTATATTTAGTAGAGACAGGGTTTCGCTATGTTGGTCAGGCTGGTCTCGAAATCCTGACCTCGTGATCCGCCCGCCTCGGCCTCCCAAAATGCTGGGATTACAGATGTGAGCCACCACACCCGGCCCCAAACTTTATTCTTTAATAGTACATTTTGACGCGAAAAGGTTTACTTAATTTCATCACTTGGAAGCTTAAATGTATTCTCTTTAAGAAACATGTTTAATACTTTTTTTTTTTTTGGTGGCGGAGTCTTGCTCTGTTGTCCAGGCTGGAGTGCAATGGCACGATCTCAGCTCACTGCAACCTCTGCCTCCTGGGTTGAAGCAATTCTCCTGCCTCAGCCTCCTGAGTAGCTGAGATTACAGGAGCCCACCATCTCGCCTGGCCTTTGAAAAAAATTAATAAAAAATCTAACATCTTAATATTCTTTTTCTTTTTTTGAGACGGAGTTTCGCTCTTGCTGCCCAAAGTGCAATGGCACGATCTTGGCTCACTGCAACCTCCGCCTCCTGGGTTCAAGCGATTCAACTGCCTCAGCCTCCCAAGTAGCTGGGATTACAGGATCCTGACACCAAGCCCAGCTAATTTTTGTATTTTTAGTAGAGATGGGGTTTCACCATGTTGGCCAGGATGGTCTCCATCTCCTGACCTCGTGATCCGCCCGCCTTGGCCTCCCAAAGTGCTGGGATTACAGGCGTGAGCCACCGCGCCCGACCGAAACTCCTATTTTGAAGAAGCATTTACTTCAAGTTCTGTAATTCCTTCAGGCTCAGCTTCAGTTTCCTTTTGTTAAAGTAAAATTACATCGAACACTTACTATTAAAAACAAAACAAAACAAAAAGCAGATCTATTGAATCACAACGTCCTGGGGCGAGCCTGGTCATGTGAATTTTTTAAAAAATACATGTGATTCTGAAGCACTTATTTAAATAATGACCTTTCAATAAGTGGTGGGTTCCGTTCATGGGAGAATAGGAAGCTGCGTGAGTGGCAGAGGCAACAAGTTCGAAGAGCTGCGGGACGTTCCCACTCTCTGGTGTAGCCTTGGCTCACCGAGGCGCGCAGGGAGTGGAAGTGCCTGAGGATAAAGGTGTATATGTGCGAGTCTGAGATGATGGAATTGCTGCTGAAACTTCGTCCCCTTCTCTGCCCTCGGCAAACTTATTGGGGGTCGGGGAGCGCGTGGGGTGCGAGAGAAGAGAGGCAAGTTAGGATAGGGAGAGCGGCTCTCTGGCGGGTATCTTAACAAAGGGCTGAACTGACTAAGCATGGCCGGGCTGCCTCCCGATCTCCCGAGGAAGCCCGCTTGCTGCTGGGGAGGGCTGTGCCTCCGCGGCGGTGGCTGTCTCAGCCGGCAGTAGAGACGCTTCCAGCTTAGCCCCGACAACCCCTTTAGGCCTAGGCACGCTCTTTCACAAAGCCAGGGGCTGTGAACTCTGTCAAGGTTCCCAGGTCCATCGCAGTTACCAGAGCACAGCAAAAGCTCGAGTCAACTATCAGGCACATCCTGCAAAAGAACTTTCTGGACCAGTAAGCGTTTGAGTTTTAATTGAGAATAAATAGGTAGAAAATGCTTCCCTCCTCTCCTTTCACCTTGTATTAGGTAACAATTTCTACCTTAAAAAAAACGGAGACGAGCGGCTCCGCATTCCGAGTTACTAGGACTTGGAGCAACGGCCTATTGCAGCGTAGTTTCCGCTTCTTGTCACATGACGGGAGTCAGCGAGCCACGCCTTTCCACCGCGACTCCCCGTGGGTCCGCAAACCGACACGTCACTCCTCGGCCCTCAACCAAACTGCTTGGGGGCGCATTCTTTTCGCGCTCTTGACTCCTACGCGCCGGCCTATAACAGCTCGGCGGGAGCATACAGACCCGCCTCTAGACTGCGAAGTGATAGCTGTAATGACCAATTAACAACTGGAATCGCGGCCCGATTTGTGCCTTCGGATTTGACAGACAATTCCGGGATCCTATCGCTCTCCCGAAGCGTCCTATTGGCCTGGAGCCAGCCAACGGGGGAGCGGTCCGGGAGGCTGACCCGGCTGCTGCCAGGGTTGGGTGCGCCGCTGAACGGATGGCTGAGGGAGCCCCGCGGATGGTTTAGGGAAGCCGGCCAGGTGAGAAGGCCGTAGAACGTAACTTGAAAATCAGCGGCAGGTACAGTCCATGGCGTTGATGGGGCTGAACGAAGTGCAGGAGGCAAAACTCTAAATGGGGTTGGAGAGCAGAGCTTAGGGCCTTGCAGAGGAGAGGGCGTGGGGCGTGGTGTGGGGGCTTCCTGGATGGAAGGATGTGAAGGTCTGGGGAGGGAGGGTAAGGTGGGTCTTGAGGACAGAGCGTGGGAAAGACTGGGTCCTGGGACTAGTTATGGAGGGGAAGTCGCGTAGGATGCTGGGGTGATGAGTGTCCCGCGCTGAGGGGTATCAGAGATGGTCAGTTCTTTGAGGGTGGGAAGAAGAGGGAGGTGGGACCCGCTGGAGAGACCGGAAGGGAGAAGAGTAAAAGATTGTGAGAGGGTGTGGAAACGTGTGTAGGAAAACGGGGCTGGGGAAATTGCAGTCTGGGAAACTAGAGGTAGGGTGGCAGGAGATGCCACAGCTTGCAGGGCACAGTTGAGGAGAGCAGATTGGTAAGTGTTTGAAGAAAGGTGTCTTTGCTCTTATTTGCTTGGCGGTGTGCGAAAGTGACCAAAGAGCACGAGATGAAATCTCCCTTATGGCCCTGCCCTAAATGACTAGCTCGTTTACTCAGTTTTCAGGTAGAGATCCTAGCAGTCTCATTTTGGTGTGTGGCTCATATCAACGCAGTGGTGTTAAGTTTGTTCCTATTTCAGGCATTCCAGAAAACAGCTGCAAACCCTGAGAGATACGGCTGGATTGTTGACCTCCTGGAGTAGTTAGGCCTTTATTTTTAGTTGCAAAATAAGGTTTCCCTTTGGGACTATACTTAAACACATTTCTAAAACTGCTCTTCTGGGACAGTTAATTATGGAAAACATGCTTGACTTCTCAGTGTTGGGGCTAGCATTCTATATGCCTTCCACCTAGTCCAGTGTTGTTGCTGTTGTTGTTCTTCTCCTTTATTCCAATAATAGTGGGAGAAAAGATTCACGGAGGAGGACAGACAAAGGTCTATTAAGAGATACACAAGTACAACTAGATAGGAATAATTTCTTGTGTTCTATAGGATAACTATTATGAGGAGTATAATTAACAAAAATACACAATTTATTGTATATTTTCAGATAGCTAGAAGAGTGGATTTTGAATATTCCTAAGACAAAAAAATAGGTCGGGCACAGTGGCTTATGCCTGTAATCCCAGCACTTTGGGAGGCCGAGGCAGGTGGATCACGAGGTCACGAGATCAAGACCAGCCTGACCAACATGGTGAAACCCCGTCTCTACTAAAAACAGAAAAATTAGCAGGGCGTGGTGGCACACGCCTGTAATCCCAGCTACTCGGGAGGCTGAGGCAGGAGAATTGCTTGAACCTGGGAAGCGGAGGTTGCAGTGAGCCGAGATCGTGCCACTTCACTCCAGCCTGGTGAAGGAGCGAGACTCCATCTCAAAAAATAAATAAATAAATAAATAAATCTACTACTATCTACTAATTATCCTGACTTGATCTGATCATTACACATTATATACATGTACCAAAGTGTCACACTGTACTCCATAAATATGTACAATTATATGTCAGTCAAAAAGAATAAAAGCAAAACGTCTTGAACGATGTTACATATCCTTTGTTATAGTCGTTATAACTTAGCCTTTGATCACCTTGTAATTTTAGAAAGTAGGGCCAGGCGTGGTAGCTCATGCCTGTAATCCCAGCACTTTGGGAGGCTGAGGTGGACAGATCATGAGGTCAAGAGATCCAGAACACCCTGGCCAACATGGTAAAACCCCGTCTCTACTAAAAATACAAAAATTAGCTGGGTGTGGTGGCGCACACCTGTAGTCCCAGCTTCTCAGGAGGCTGAGGCAGGAGAATCGCTTGAACCCAGGAGGTGGAGGTTGCAGTGAGCCGAGATGCCACTACTGCACTCTAGCCTGGTGACAGAGTGAGACTCCGTCTCAAAAAAAAAAAAAAGATAGTAGTACTGTCTTATACAAGAATAACTAACCTATGGTAGATTAATGCTATATTGCTATATAAATAATTCATATCTCTCATGTGATTTCCATTTTGAACTGCCTACAGATAGTGTCCCTCAACATTTTAATCTACTTTTTTTAATCCCCTGACTCTTCTGCTTCAGTAGGAAAAATTCGTTTTCTTTCCCTCTAGATTATCATCTGATGCCATCAGACTGTCTCTGTGTAATTTAATCAGTCTCTTAAATCAGCATTGTCAGTTACAGAGATGCCTTGAGACAGATGATTGGAAGTGGGTATAGATCTGAGCAGTCGTTACAGTCTGATATATGGGATTGAGAGCACAGTGGATCTGTGTTTGTGTACCTCCTCCTGTTCGTGAGTGCATGATTGTACCTGCATTGGTTATCAGTTATGCTCTTAGTTGACCCGACAGCCCCATTGGGATTTGGAAAAGAAAAAAGTTTATAGCCATTCAGTTGAAGTTTAAATTTAGGGCTTGAAATTGTGTTGATTCAGTCGTGACTTCTATTTTTCCTCTTAATGCCTTTCACTTTTTTTTTTTCCTTTTTAAAGAGAGGAGGTCTGGCTCCGTTGTCCAGGCTGGAGTGCAGTGGTGTGATCCTAGCTCACTGCAGCCTCCAACTCCTGCCTCAGCCTCCTGAATAGCTGGGACTGCAGGTGCAGACCACAAGCCTGCATAATTTTATACAATTTTTTTTGTGGAGATGGGGTTTTGCTGTATTGCTCAGATTGGTCTTGAACTCCTGGCTTCAGGCGATCCTCCCTCCTTAGCCTCCGAAATTGCTGGGGCTTGCACTTCTGGTCTCATTGTTTATTTCCTGCCTTCCCCCCCCCACCCCCCGTACAGTCCTGCCTTTTCCTGAGTGCTCTCTTTCTCCATTTTGTTATTTTTCAGTATTTCCAATCTTTCCTGTTTATTTTTTATCTCTTCCTTGTGCTATACTATTGCTAATTGTGCTTATGTACTTGTTAGCTGTGAAGGAGTGGGAAATAAAATTATGGATGGTTTATTCTGACCACTCCATTTTAGTCTTGACACATTGACCTGACTTATGCCTACTTCCTTGCAAGTTGATCATACTTTAGGCCAGGCTTGGATATTAGTCTTAGCCTTGACCCTCCCTGGTGTTTTTGCTAGCTCTTATGTCCTTTATGATTCCCTCTCATCATAAAATATGAAAATTAAGTAAATTGAAGGTGTTCAATATCTTGTGGTCTTGACTTTTTCATTTTAGCTGATCGTCGTGTGTTGCCACCCATTCATGTCAAGATGACTAAATTTGGATTTTTGCGATTGTCCTATGAGAAGCAGGACACACTTCTGAAGCTTCTCATTCTGTCAATGGCTGCTGTATTATGTGAGTGTGCATGTGAACCTCTCTTTGGGGATAGAAAGAAGAAAGTCTAGAAAAAAATTGAAAATCGCTATCTTAAAATGCCTTGTTCTTTTTAGCAGATTGTTATGTTTTTCCATTCCTCATCAGTATGATTTTATGAAGGCAAAATAAAAGGAATATAAAAGTCAGGGCTATGGGCCACGCGTGGTGGCTCATGCCTGTAATCCCAGCACTTTGGGAGACTGGGGCGGGTGGATCACTTGAGGCTGGGAGTTTGAGACCAGCCTGGCCAACATGATGAAACCCTGTCTCTACTAAAAATACAAAAACTAGTTGAGTGTGGTGGTGGATGCCTGTATTCCCAGCTACTTGGGAGGCTGAGGCACGAGAATCGCTCAAGCCTGGGAGGCAGAGGTTGCAGTAAACCGAGATTGCACCACTGCACTCTAGCCTGGGCAACAGAGCAAGACTCTGTCTCAAAAAAAAAAAAAAAGGGCTATGATCATCTTTGAAATAATGGGAAGCATGCTGTGCCAATTCTATTTTCTCACAGGGCTGAAAGTGATATTGGGGACCCTTGGATAACTGATTTTTATAAAAGACAATTATCTTCAATTTAGGTGCCTCCTATAGTATTTTCGAAAGTCTCTTGAGAGTTTACTCTGTATTTTAGATTTTCTGGGTCTTCATGAGTCCTAGGTATAGTTTTGCTTGCCATACCTATTACTTTGCTCCAAGGTTAAGTTTAGTTATGTGTGTATGGTGGGGGAGTCAGCATATATAAAAGATGACCATGTAAGTTGAGTTTGGTATTAGTAGGTGAATGTAATGTTATAGGCTTTTGTAATTAGTTAACTGTGACCTATGAAAGTGGAAAATGCAGATGCCATTGTCAGGGGAAAGTAAACTTCTCTTGTTTCCTTTATGTGGGGAGAGATGGATAAAGACTTTATTCAGGGATTATTTTATATTTTCTGTGACCTCTCTACTGGATAATACTGTCTTCATTATAATACTATATCTGCTTCTTTCATGGCACATAACCAATAAAATATTAACTCTCTGGTTTTTGCAGCCTTCTCCACTCGTCTCTTTGCTGTCCTGAGATTTGAAAGTGTTATCCATGAGTTTGATCCGTGAGTACCTTTGCTTGATCTGGTATTATTTCCTTTGGGAGGCATTCAGGTTCATGGGTTTCAAATTCAAATTTCAGTCAGCTCTCAGTGATAGAGATGTGCTTTCAGTACATTTAACGGAAAAAAAAAAACCTTAAAGGCTTCCAAAGGAGATAATTATCTCCTTTTAAGACCCATGTGTTGGAGTCCAGGCACAGTGGCTCACACCTGTAATCCCAGCACTTTGGGAGGCCGAGGTGGAGGGATCACTTGAGCTCAGGAGTTCGAGACCAGCCTGGGCAACATGGTGAAACCCCATCTCTACAAAAAAAAAAAAAAAAAAAAAAAAAAAAGTGTGTGTGTTGGAATTGACCAAGTCTCTGAAACTCAAAAAATGTGAGAAGCATTGCTAGTATGTCTGCCTATCACTTAAGATCTGGCTAGGCTAAGAGAATTCTGGCTGCTCAGTTTGGTAAAAGTTTGTGATGCAGATTGAAGGAAAGGGTCCTGGTGTGTATTCCAGGCTCAGAAGAGAATCACAAATGATAAACTTGAGATTCATGACATTTTGCTGTTTGTTTGTTTAGCAATTTATGTGATAGAAGTTGGGCTTCTTAGTTAAATTCTAGGGTGATGAAAAAAACTCGAAGTTATCAGTTTGATTAGGAATTTTGTTCATTAGATGAAAAAGATATAGTGGAAGTCCTTAGTGGTATTAATAACTAGCAGTTACTTTGTTCCAAGTGCCAATTTGCAGATTATCTCTAAATCCTTTCAGCAACCCTTTAAGATGTAGGTACTATTATTCCCTTCTTAGAAATGAGGAGACTCCACTGGGCACAGTGGCTCACGCCTGTAATCCCAGCACTGTGGGAGGCCAAGGCGGGCGGATCACAAGGTCAGGAGTTCGAGATCAGCCTGGCCAACATAGTAAAACCCCATCTCTACTAAAAATACAAAAATTAGCTGGACATGGTGGCATGTGCCTGTAATCCCAGCTACTCTAGAGACTGAGGCAGGAGAATCGCTTGAACCCAGGAGGTGGAGGTTGCAGTGAGCCAAGATCGTGCCACTGTACTCCAGGCTGGTCTACAGAGCAAGGCTCCATCTCAAAAAAAAAGAAAAAGAAAAGAAATGAGGAGACTCAGGCTGGGAGTGGTTATCTAAGGTTGCTTATTCAGTACATGGAGAAACCATGATTTGAATGTTGGTTTGTCTGACTCCAGAGACTGCAGTCACTGTGTTATATTGCCTAAAGTTAAGGCTTATAACAAATTTGGAGGGCCAAAATCATAGGTTCTTGAAATATTATTGATATCTTAAAAACAGTATATTCAATCTTGTGGAGTATTGATTGAAAATGCCTGCATCTATTTGCAAATTTATAATTTTGTTTTGTGTAGATATTTGAAAGCATTTTGGAAGCATTACAAATATTCTGTTTGGGGCCTCCCAAATTCAGTTTATATTTTTTCTCATGAATGAGGAAACATGTCCTTTCGTTTTTTCTTTTTTTGTTTGAGATTGGGTCTGACTCTGTCACCCAAGCTGAAGTGCAGTGGTGTGATTACGGCTTACTGCAGCCTTGACTTGTGGGGCCCAAGTGATCCTCCCACCTCAGTTTCCCAAGTAGCTGGGACCACAGGCATGTGCCACCATACCTAGCTAATTTTTTAAAAATTTTTTGTAGAGATGGAGTCTCACTATCTTGCCCAGGCTGGTCTCAAACTCCTGGGCTCAAGCAATCCTCCCTCCTCAGCCTCCCCAAGTACTGGCATTACAGGCATGGGCCTCCATGCCCAGCCTCCTTTTGTTTCTCGATCCCAATCTGTTAGGCTTCTTTCTCAGACCCTCTGAATGAACAAATTGATGTTAGATAATCAGGGAATGCAAGAGCATCTGCTTTGTCGTCAAGAGCTGTTAGGGACCATAAGGGACTTGACACTTCCTTTTGCAGAGGAGGAAACTGATTCCCAGAGTGGTGAACGCAGTCCAGACCTATTCCTACTAACTTATACTTCCTCTGTCACTCTGCCTCTCTTACTGGTAGGTAAAGGACACAATTCTGACACATACTGATGTCTGCAACCCTCATCTCTTCTGTTTCTGACAGTCACCAAAATAACATCAGTGACAAACAGTAAGAGAGATTTCTGCCATCTGTTGCTTCTGTTTACTTCAGCTTTCAAAACTTGACTGACCAAGGAGGAAATAGGGTTAGAGAGGTGGGCAGAGAGGACGGTTAGTCATGATTATCCATAGTAATTAAACTGTCTCTAGTTTGAGACTCTTTTTGTTTATTTTTGTCTGTCTTCCTTTTTTTTGGAAACAGGGTCTTGCTGTGTCACCCAGGCTGAAGTTCAGTGGCTCAATTATGGCTCATGCAGCCTCAACTTCCTGGGCTCAAGTGATCCTCCCACCTCAGCCTACCGAGTAGCTGGGACTACAGGCACGCGCCACCACGCCTGGCTAATTTTTGTATTTTTTGTAGATTGGGTCTTGTCATGTTATACAGGCTGGTCTCAAACTTCTGTGCTCAAGCGATCCATCCACCTCTGCCTCCCAAAGTGCTGGGATAACAGGCATGGACCACTACGCCGGCCTCTTACTTATTTTTATTTATTATATTATTAATTTTTTTTGAGATGGAGTTTCACTCTTGTTGCCCAGGCTGGAGTGCAATGGCACACTCTCAGCTCACCACAACCTCTGCCTCCTGGGTTCAGTGATTCTCCTGCCTCAGCCTCCCAAGTAGCTAGGATTACAGGCATGTGCCACCACGCCTGTCTCATTTTGTATTTTTAGTAAAGACGGGGTTTCTCCATGTTGGTCAGGCTGGTCTCGAACTCCTGACCTCAGGTGATCCACCCGCGTTGGCCTCCCAAAATGCTGGGATTACAGGAGTGAGCCACCACGCCTGGCCTTATTATTATTATTATTTATTTTATTTTTTGATACAGGGTCTTGCTCTGTCACCAGGCTGGAGTGCAGTGGCATGATCAGGGCTCACTGAAGCTTCAACCTCCCTGGGCTCAGGTGATCCTCTTATTTCAGCCTCCTGAGTAGCTGGGACTACAGGCGTGTGCCACTAAGTCCTGCTGATTTTTGTATTTTTTTTTTTTTAGAAACAGGGTCTCGCTATGTTGCCCAGGCTGATCTTGAACTCCTGAGCTCAAGTGATCCACCTGCCTTGGCCTACTAAAGTACTGGGATTACAGGTGTTAGCTACCTCATCCAGCCTTCTTTCTTTTTAAATAAGAAACTTAAGGACTTATATATTTTGGGCCTAAAGAACTGTCTTTCCATTTATAGCTCTTAAGCATTTTATATCAAATATTTTTCATGTGGTCTACATATCTGTGTATCTTTCTATATTTTTTTGAGAAAGGGTCTTGCTCTGTTGCCCAGTCTGGAGCACAGTGTTGCGATCATGGCTCACTGTAGCCTTGACCTCCTGGGCTCAAGCAGTCATCCCACTTCAACCTCCTGAGTAGCTGGGAGTATAGGTGTGTGCCACCATGCCTGGCTAATTTTTAAAAAATGTTTTGTAGAGACGGAGTCTCACTGTGTTGCCCAGGCTGGTCTTGAACTGGGCTTAAGTGATCCTCTCGCCTCAGTCGTCCAAAGTGCTGGGCTTACAGGCATGAGCTGCCATGCCTGGCTGGAATCTATATTTTTATGCTACTATATAGGTGACATAAGAAGCATTTTAGATAACCACATGAGTAGACTTTGTTAAAAGTTTAAACACTGATTAAGAAAGTTGTGTTATGAAGTAGGTTAAAATTTTTTCATCCTGCATATAATGGTATACCAACATCTTTAAAGATTCTCATCACTGGAAATTATTCATGTGTCTTTGTGTGCAGTATAGATTTTTAAAAATATGTTCCTGTCACTTGAAAGCCAGAATCTGGCCAGGCATGGTGGCTTATGCCTGTAATCCAAGCACTTTGGGAGGCCAGGGCAGGTGGATCACCTGAGGTCAGGAGTTTGAGACCAGCCTGGCCAATATGGTGAAACCCTGCCTCTACTAAAAATACAAAAATTAGCTGGGCGTTGTGGCGAGCGCCTGTAATCCCAATTACTTTCAGAAGGCTGAGGCAGGAGAATGGCTTGAACTCCGTAGGCAGAGGTTGCAGTGAGCCAAGATCGTGCCATTGTGCTCCAGCCTGGGCAACAAGAGCGAAACTCCGTCTCAAAAAAAAAAAAAAAAAAAAAAAAAGCCAAAATCTATTGGTGCCCACATCTCAGTGGCTTTGTCTTCATGGTGCTTGAATTCTCTGACCGGTCCTAATGCTTACCACATGTCAGCTTGATGAAGTATCCCATTTGATTGCTTTGTTACAATGTTAGGCTCCAGTTTCTTTTTTTTTTTTTTTTGCACACAAAACAATAAACATTCTCCAAAAGTACATACAAACAAAAATATGCATATCAAACATATTAGGAAGGCTGCACATGGGAAGACCGGGAATAGAAATGGGGGGTGGGAATTAAAGAAAATAAATGAGAGAGGGACTTTGCATGGATCAATGATAACAACTCAATCCTCTATTTGACAAAGAAGGAGAAGGAAGAGGAAGAAAAAGAAAGTGGGATAAAGGATCAGAAAGGGAGGAAAATAGAAAAAATTAGAGTATGACTCCAGGGTAGACCTGCCTTGCCGTCGCTTGGTTGGTTGGTTGGTTTGTCAGTTGTAATTTTTCACGTTTCGCCATGTTGGCCAGGCTGGTCCCGAACTCCCAGCCTCAAGTGATCAACCCGCCTCGGCCTCCCAGAGTACTGGGACTACAGGAGTGAGCCACCATGCCCAGCCCCCACATTGCTTCTGGCCTCTGTGGTAGACCTCCCAGACGGGGCGGCCGGGCAGAGGGACGGGGCGGCCGGGCAGAGGCGCTCCTCACTTCCCAGACGGGGCGTAGGCTCCAGTTTCATTTCCTTTTTATTTATTTATTTATTTTTCTGTGGCGGAGTCTTGCTCTGTTGCCCAGGCTGGAGTGCAGTGGCGATCTCGGCTCACTGTAACCTACGCCTCCCAGCTTCTAGCCATTCTCCTGCCTCAGCCTCCTGAGTAGCTGGGATTACAGGCACGTGCCACCATGCCCAGCTAATTTTTGTATTTTTAGTAGAGACGGGGTTTCACCATGTTCGTCAGGCTAGTCTCGAACTCCTGACCTTGTGATCCACCTGCCTCGGCCTCCCAAAGTGCTGGGATTACAGGCGTGAGCCACTGCACCCGGCTCATTTCCTTATGAGAGAAGCAGTGCTTTAGTTGAGACAAGCATGGAGATAGAAGTAAACAGACTTATGGTAGTGTGAAATGATTTTCATGGCATAATATTTGATGCTAAACTGATTTTTCATTGAGTAATGCCGAATTTCTCAATGGTGTATCCTGAGGAGCAAAATTCACCACAAATTTACAACAAAGTTTATTTCTTGCTATAGGTACTTTAATTATCGGACTACCAGGTTCCTGGCTGAAGAGGGGTTTTATAAATTCCATAACTGGTTTGATGACCGGGCCTGGTACCCTTTGGGACGAATCATTGGAGGAACAATTTACCCAGGTAAGGAGACCAGATGTGTTTTTAAAAAAACAAACAAACAAACAAAAACAAATATTTGTATGCTAGAGAACCAGTTTCTTGTATTTCTTTCTTTTTTTTTTCTTTTTTTTTTTTTTTTTTTGCAGTGACGCAATCTCGGCTCACTGCAAGCTCTGCCTCCCGGGTTCACGCCATTCTCCTGCCTCAGCCCCCTGAGTAGCTGGGACTACAGGCGCCCGCCACCGCGCCCGGCTAATTTTTTGTATTTTTAGTAGAGACGGGGTTTCACCGTGGTCTCGATCTCCTGACCTCGTGATCCGCCCGCCTCGGCCTCCCAAAGTGCTGGGATTACAGGCTTGAGCCACCGCGCAGTTTCTTTTATTTCTAATAGCTTTGTCTTGTGACACTTGTAATTTCATCCTGATTACAGGTTCCTAAAAGTGCATCTTATATAAACAGGAGTACATTTGTAGTAGAGTGGAGATGGGTGGTTTTTATACATTCTAGACTTCTGATTGAATCCTTAGGAGAGAAATTTATAGGCTTACTGCAGTTGCTATGTTAGTATTTCTGGTGATTTGTTAAGACTTTAACATAGTCACTTTATTGTATCTGGGATTTTCCCTTTCTTTTTCCCGTAAGTTCTGGTACGACAACCTAATGGAGTTTCTTCTTCCTGTTACAGGTTTAATGATCACCTCTGCTGCAATCTACCATGTACTCCATTTTTTCCACATCACCATCGACATTCGGAATGTCTGTGTGTTCCTGGCCCCTCTCTTCTCCTCCTTCACTACCATCGTCACGTACCACCTTACCAAAGAGCTCAAGGTGAAGGATTTGGGGTGACAGGAGGCTTGGGAATGAATGTTATTGAGCCTCTCTAATAAATGCTGGAGGGTGGGGGACAGAGCCTTAGAAAGGAAGGGAGCCAGAGGGTAAAGACAGCTTTTACTGGGCCAGATTAATTGGGTTCATTCCAACCCCTTTCTGGAATATGTGTTTTTTTTATCATTAGCAACTGTTTGTCCTTATGAGAGTACAGTTGAAAGTGAAATGTAAATTGCTACGTGAAGAAAAAAACATTTAAATGCAAAATGTGAGGTTTGGATTTTGAAGTCCTCACAATGTAAGGGAGAGGAAAAAAACACTACATGAAACATTCCAAAATGGTTAGTTTTTCCTACCAGGAATGTACTCAGCAATCATTTGTTGATTTAAAAAAATTTTTTTTTTATTTTAAAATTCTTAAGCCATTTGGCTTCCGTAGTAGACTCCATAACGCTGACTCTCTTCTTCCAGGTTTCAGCGTTGCTGACCTTGGCTCCCTAGGTGCTATTCTTAGTTTGTGCTGTGGTGTTAGAGAGATACCTGAGAGGTGATAAACTAGTAGGGGGTTTGGGAAGCCTGAATTTAGTTTGGAAAACTTTTTCATCCTTCTCCTTGCTGCCCTTTCCCAAATTTGACTCTTTCAACAGACATGTCTTTACTTTTTTGGAATGTGGCTTATATCTGTTCCTTTCTCCTGAGCTCAAAGGGTGCCTGGTGATATTTAAGCTTTATTGCCTAAGCTCCTGGCGTCTTCAGTTTAGGTGGATTATCACTTAGCTTTCTTGGGTTTTTAACTGAAATCATAATTTTCTTCCTTTGATTGTCCTTGCATGGCTTTTAGAGGTGTGACTGGTGTTCCAATGATGTACAGATATTGTTAGGGGTAGAGACTTACAAGCTTGGGGAGATTGGTAGCCAAACAGCCCATTCTGGGACAGCATTGATGTTTGACATCTCACTTGATTTGTCTGTCCTCAGCATATGTGTTTTCAGTGTCAGGTTTGGTGTCATCATGGGGAATTGGTCATGAAGTTTTTAGCTTTCTTGTGCTGTGAGCATTTCTAGCATTTCTAACATCTCACATCTACCTTCGAAATTGTTGGACTGTTTTCTGGGCCCCTTATAAAGAGAATGGACTAGTGGATCCTCTATTCTTTCTCAGCATTGTATTGGTGTTAAAGTCTTACTACCTTTTTTTCTTATAGGATGCAGGGGCTGGGCTTCTTGCTGCTGCCATGATTGCTGTAGTTCCTGGATATATCTCCCGATCTGTGGCTGGCTCCTATGATAATGAAGGTAAGACTTTTAAAATGCTGAAGAAGATCTTCTCACCTCATTATCCAACAGAGCTTCACAAAGTGCAGTCTATGGTTTAGCAATAATAAAAATGGTAACTGGGTGAGAAGATTAGAAATGGGCAGGAACGGATCTTGGACAAGCTCATGTTCTCTTCCCATCATCCTTTCCAGAAACGTAGTTGGTAACTTTTCTTTGTTTTTTTTTTTGAGGCGGAGTCTCGCTCTATTGCCCAGGCTGGAGTGCAGTGGCGCAATCTCGGCTCACTGCAAGCTCCGCCTCCCGGGTTCACGCCATTCTCCTGCCTCAGCCTCTCCGAGTAGCTGGGACTACAGGCGCCCGCCACCACGCCCGGCTAATTTTTTGTATTTTTAGTAGAGACGGGGTTTCACCGTGGTCTCGATCTCCCGACCTCGTGATCCGCCCGCCTCGGCCTCCCAAAGTGCTGGGATTACAAGCGTGAGCCACCGCGCCCGGCCCGTAGTTGGTAACTTTTCTTACAAGTCTTTGGTTCATCTCTGCAGTCATAAAATAGTTAACTATTGTTTTAACATTATAATCATTTGCTTTATTTTCCTACATAAAGGGAATAGATGTCCTTAAAATTTTAATGACTTATTGACTTATTTTCAATTCAACATACATTTGTTTAATGTTATTGGGAAAACATAGTATTAAGTGTTAGATAATGAATAAGATAGCTTTGTGCATAATTATAAGAAATTAAAGAGATAGATAATGAATAAGGTTATATTGGCCCATCATCTATTAAGGAAGATTAAAATGGACATATAAATATAACTCCAGTGACAGGAGATAGTACTATGTGCCATGATAAAAATTTGAACAGAGTACTTCAGGAATGTAGTGAAAGGAGAGATTTGGGGCTGTGCTTGGTGGCTCACGCCCTGTTATCCAGTACTTTCGGAGGCTGAGGTGGGTGGATCATTTGAGCTCAGGAGTTTGAGACCAGCCTGGGCAACCCTGTCATTATAAGAAATACAAAAATTAGCTGGGCATGGTAGTATGTGCCTGTAGTCCCAACTACTCTGGAGACTGAAGTAGGAGGATCACTTGAGCCTGGGAGGTTGAGGCTGTAGTGAGCTGTGATTGCCACTGCACTTCAGCCTAGTAATAGAGCAAGACCCTGTTTTTTTTGTTGTTGTTGTTGTTTTTATTTTTATTTTTTTAAGAAAAAAAAAAAAAAAACAAAAGCAGATTCGGGAATCAAGGAAGGCTTTTTGGAAGTGGCTGAGGGTCAACTGGGTCCTGAAGTTGAGACTTCATTAGGGAGATATCAAGGAAAGGGGCAATTGGGGCATGAGTATTATATGTTAAGACGTAGAGGCAGGATGATGAATGATAGTATAAGATGTCTTTAGAACTATACTAGCAGGATGTTCAGTGCTTGGAAAGAATGACAATAATGGCCAATATTTACTTAATGTTTATTATATGCTAGGTACTCTTCTAAGTGCTTTACAGGCATTAATTATATTTGTTTTCAGAACACTTTTATGAAGTAGATATTCTTCTTACATGAAACTGAAACAAAAGGAAGTAAATAATTTGCCTAAAATTACACTATTACTTGGTAGTAGATCCAGGCAGTCTGTTCCAGAACAGCATTCTTAATGACTATACTAGCCTGGCCTCTTGTTGAATTTTTGGTGTGTCCTTTCTGCAGGGATTGCCATCTTTTGCATGCTACTCACCTACTACATGTGGATCAAGGCAGTAAAGACTGGTTCCATCTGTTGGGCAGCTAAGTGTGCCCTTGCTTATTTCTACATGGTAACTTTTTCTACATGTTTTTAATTTTTAAAGTTCTCTCAATACGGTATTTCCTGTGGGTACTTATTGTTTTACCAACTTTCTTTTCTGGTAGGTTCCCCTAAATTTTTTTCTTTTCCAGTATATTTTTTCTGTTCATACTTACATATACATGTAGACTTCCTTAATTGCTTCTACTTGCTCACATATCCCTAAATCCTCTGTATGATCTTACAGTAGATTGCATTTAGATTAATTCTGAGGCTTGAGTCCCTCTCGTTATGTGATCATGACACCAGCAACCACAAGGGAGCAGGGGATTGAGTTACAGTGATGGGTTTGAACTTGATTTTATATTTTCTTTTTTAAAATTTTTTTTATTTTGTGTGACCTGTACATGTAAGGACTTGATTTTCCTGGTTAAAAAAAAAAAAATCAGTTATTTGAACTCTTTAAGCCATTTGGCATAAATAAAGTTATAGTTACTATAAGTGTTCTTTAACAAGTCACAGGTGATATCCTACAATATAGTGGTGGTGGTCTGAGGAGGCATACTCAAAGGAACTGTTTTTTTCTATTCCATCATAGGTCTCGTCATGGGGAGGTTATGTGTTCCTGATCAACTTGATTCCTCTCCACGTCCTGGTGCTGATGCTCACAGGCCGTTTCTCCCACCGGATCTACGTGGCCTACTGTACTGTTTACTGCCTGGGCACTATACTTTCTATGCAGATCTCCTTTGTGGGTTTCCAGGTGAGCCCTTGACTGAGTAGGGTTTTCAGCTGCTACTTTTTCTATGCAGCCCCAACTAGACTGATTTATCTTAGATTCTGTTAAGAATAGTACGACTTATTCACAGCCTTTATATTGAACTACTTGTGTTAATTGAAGCAACAGAATTACTGGTCATTAAAGTTTGCATCCGGGAGTGTGCTAATATTTGCTCCGTGGAGTTTGAATTCCACAGCTCTTACTTTGGCTTTAAGTTTGTGGGAAGGGGAGGGATATTGAGTTGAGTTGAGTTCAGATGAGTGATCAAAGTTAAAATTTCCAGTCCTTTTAATGCAGATGACCCCATGTAGTAGCAGAGAATCCTAATCTTAATGGCATCTAATTGTAAGTGCTTCAGGAAGTAAAGCACAAACCTTTAACCACATTGCTCCACAGGGTTAACAGACAACTGTTAAATCAAAGAATAATGTGGTGTGTTTGATTTCTCTTGTGAAATTATCATGAAAGTGCAAACCTTATCTAGAGGTCAACAAGTATTTCTTTACTGATCACCTACTGCAGATTGTTCCCAACTTATGAAGTGTGACTTAACGATTTTTTGACTTTAGAATGGTGTGAAAGTGATCTGCATTGAGTAGAAACCGTACTTCCAGTACCCATACAAGCGTTCTGTTTTTCACTTTCAGTACAGTAGTCAATAAATTACACGAGATTCTCAACACTTTATTATAAAATAGGCTTTATGTTAGATGATTTTGCCCAACTGTAGGCTAATGTTAAATGTTCTGAGCATGTTTAAGGTAGTCTACGCTAAGCTGTGATGTTCCATAGGCTAGGTGTATTAAATGCATTTTCTACTTAAGATATTTTCAACTTAAAATGGGTTTATGGGGATGTAACCCAATCATAAGTTGAAAAGCATTTGTATATGCAGTTTGCTAATCACTTGAACATGTAAAAAGAATAAAAATATGGTCATAGTCCTTAAGGCAGTTTTGGTCTTCTTGCAGGGAAAGAAATACATGCAGTTGTCTATATCCGATAGGCTACAGTTCTGGAAGTGTGGTTCTTGAATCATCATCACCAGCAGCAGCAGCAGCTAGGAACTTGTTAGAAATAAATGCAAATTCTAGAGCCCCAACACAGACCTACTGAATCAGAAACTCTGGATGTGGGGCTCAGCAATCTGTGTTTTAACACTCCTACCCCCTTGGTGATTATGATGCCCACTAGCATTTGAGAACCACCAATCTAAGGCAAAGAATGATTAAGTGCTAGAAGAGAACTAATGTGATATGGAACATAGAGAGGAGTGATTGATTTCAGTTTGGCAGATTAGGAAGAGATGATATTTGAGTTGGACCTTGAATGATGAGAATTTTAGTGGATGGGAATTTGGGGAAAATTACAGTCTAGGCTAAGGAAATAACCTGAGCAAAAGCCAGAGATGTGATAATGATAGTGTATCTTATGCTTTAGGGGGCTGCAAATATTCTGTAGAAAATATGGCTGGTGAATTAAACCCTTCCCTAGATTGGCCCTGATTCCTTTGGGGCCTCAGAACTCATTTGACCATTTGGTTTGAACTAGATAAGAATAATGCAGGCCTGCACTGGACTTACTCATTTTTTTTCCTTAGTGTTAACATATATATCCTTTTACCTACAGCCTGTCCTTTCATCAGAGCACATGGCAGCCTTTGGGGTCTTTGGTCTCTGCCAGATCCATGCCTTTGTGGATTACCTGCGCAGCAAGTTGAATCCACAACAATTTGAAGTTCTTTTCCGGAGCGTCATCTCTCTGGTAGGCTTTGTCCTTCTCACCGTGGGAGCTCTCCTCATGCTGACAGGTAGGGAAGGCTCACAGCTTTTTTTCTTTTTTTTTTTTTTTTAAGATGGAGTTTCGCTCTTGTTGCCCAGGCTGGAGTGCAGTGGTGCGATCTCAGCTCAGCCTTTCAAGCGATTCTCCTGCCTCAGCCTCCTGAGTAGCTGGGATTACAGGCACCCGCCACCGTGCCCGCCACCACGCGCGGCCAATTTTGTATTTTTAGTAGAGACAGGGTTTCTCCATGTTTGTCAGGCTGGTCTCAAACTCCTGACCTCAGGTGATCCACCCGCCTCAGCCTCCCAAATTGCTGGGATTACAGGCGTGAGCACTGCATCCGGTCAGGCTCAGAGCTTTTACTATTAAATGCAAATGGGTACAGACATAGAATAAACTCCAAAAGACAGGGTATTTTCTGAACACAAAAGATTATTTTCTTATTTCTTTTTTCATAGGAAGCATATACAATCCCACAATTTTACATTCAATCCACTTTTCAGCCTAGTGTTTGGATTCAGCATAGCAGAAAATGTCTCGTTGGAGCTGCTCTTAATCACACCTGCTGAAAGGACTATATGTTACCTTGCGAATCTTTCTCCTTTTTCTTTCCTATTGGTTGGGTGGGAGAAGTCATTATATTGCTTACCATATCCTCCAAGGTGGCACTCATCTAATCCCATGAAAACTAAATCATGGCTGTTTAGTTGGTTGGAAAGCCAAATTTTCCTTCTTTTTCCCTACTTTTTTTTTTTTTAATTTTGAGACGGAGTCTCGCTCTGTCGCCCAGGCTGGAGTGCAGTGGCGCGCTCTCGGCTCACTGCAAGCTCTGCCTCCCGGGTTCACGCCATTCTCCTGTCTCAGCCTCTCCGAGTAGCTGGGACTACAGGCGCCCGCCACTATGCCCGGCTAATTTTTTTTGTATTTTTAGTAGAGACGGGGTTTCACCGTGGTCTCGATCTCCTGACCTCGTGATCCGCCCGCCTCGGCCTCCCAAAGTGCTGGGATTACAAGCGTGAGCCACCGCGCCCGGCCTCTTTTTCCCTACTTTGATTTCTCAGAGATTAATTTGATTTTGCTCAAGTCTACCTATTGACTAATTCAGAGCAGGACTCGAGGATATAGTTGATATGATCTCTACAGTTGGCCTTGGTTTGACCAAATTTGGCCTAAAACCCTTTCAGGTAGCATTTCTGCCTCTATTCTTCTCTCCAAGTTTTTATACAGCCTGGCTTTATTCTGCTGGCAGTGCTGACAAAAGTACTCTCAGGTTTGAAAGAAAGGAAGGAGTGAAACTCTAAGTATTGGTGGCAATTAAGCAAAAACCTAATCCTTCTCTGTCACTGAGAATCTTATTAAAATGGGAAGTTGTGATTAATTTGGATCAGATGTTTGTTTGAAGAGTGTGTATGGAATATTTATTGCCTCTTTGCTGCTAGGAAAAATATCTCCCTGGACGGGGCGTTTCTACTCACTGTTGGATCCTTCTTATGCTAAGAACAACATCCCCATCATTGCTTCTGTGTCTGAGCATCAGCCCACGACCTGGTCCTCATACTATTTTGACCTGCAGCTCCTCGTCTTCATGTTTCCAGGTATGTGGCCTTGTGTTCTGAAATGGCCTTGTTTATAAGAATCATGATTTGATTCCAAATTTGCAAGCTACCCTCATTCGTGTTTTGTTTTTCTTTGCCTGTTTATGTTGTGTAATACAGAGGAAGGCTAAGCAAATTTTCTCATGTATGAAGCTGAGCAGAAGTCAGAAGTTCAACAGTTGTAGATATTGGCAAGTTCAGCCTCACAGTTTTCTGTTCATTTGTCATTTGTGTTATAAGTTAAAACTTAACCATAATTTTTACTCAGGTTTTGTTTTGTTTTGTTTGAGTACTTCTATCGTACTCCTTCCCCTTTACCCTTGTTTTTCCTCTTGGCAGTACTGAAATCCCATAATGAGTACTGCTGATTGTAAAGCCTCATCAATCTCTTATCTTCTGGCCAATCCAGATGTGTTTTAGAATTTACCAGTGTTAGTGGTCTTTTTCTCTTAAAAAATAACTTTTACCTTCTTTTTTTTTTTTTTGAGATAGAGTCTTTCTCTGTTGCCTAGGCTGGAGGGCAGTGGTACGATCTCAGCTTACTGCAGCCTCTGCCTCCTGGGCTCAAGCCATCCTTCCACCTCACCCTCCTGAGTAGCTGGGACTACAGGTGCACGCCACCATGCCCGGGTAATTTTTTTATTTTTTTTGTAGAGATGGGGTTTTGCCATGTTGCCCAGCTGGTCTTGAACTCATGGGCTCAAGCAGTCTGCTCACCTTGGCCTCCCATAGTGCTGGGATTACAGGCGTGAGCCACTGTGCCTGGCCAACTTTTACTTTTTTCTTATTGTGAAAGTAATTTGTGTATTGTAAAAAAATATATAAATAAATAGAAAAAGATGCTGGGCACAATGGCTCATGCCTATAATCCTAGCCAGTTAGGAGGCTGAGGTGAGAAGATCACTTAAGGTCAGGAATTTGAGATCAACCTGGGCAACATAGGGAGACCCACATCTAAAAAAACAAGAACAGGCCTGGAGTTGTAGCTCACATCAGTAATCCCAGCACTTTGGGAGGATGAGATGGGAGGATTGCTTGAGGCGAGGAGTTCAAGACCAGCCTGGGCAATATAGCGAGACCCCTGTCTCTACTTAAAAGAAAAAAAAAAACCATGATGTGCACACACACCCATACCCACACACACACACACACACACATACACACATATAAAATAAATAAAATTAGCTGGGCATGGTAGTGTGCACCTTTAGTCCCAGCTACTTGGAAGGCTGAGGTGGAAGGATTATTTGAGCCCAGGAGTTTGAGACCAGCCTCGGTTATACAGCAAGACCCCCATCTCAAAAAAGGTAAATATTAAGGAGTTCTCACTACCTGTCTCTAGCCACTGTTAACATTTTGACGTATATTTATCAAATAAGAATGAGATCATAGTTTTTTTCCCTGATTTTTTTCACTTCATAAAGAATCAAATTTCTCTGTTACTTATTATTATTTTATAGAAATACTTAAAATATATCATTTACTAGTTTTTTTAAGTACAGAGATGTATCAAGATGTGTAAGAAGGCAAGTAGTCCATAATCTCATGCAGCAATATTTTAATATATTCCATTTTATAAATATACTATAATTAGCTCCTTGTTTTTGGACATTTGGGTTGTTTCTGATTCTTTTGCTACTTTAAAGTGTGCTGTAGTAAACATCTTTGCATGTTTCTATGATTGTTTTTTTAGGGTAAATTCCTGGAAGTGGAATTGCTGGGTTAAATGTGTGGAATCATCCAGTCATATAATGAAGATGCCTTTACCTTGTAGGTTTCAACCTACAGGACTCAGCTGTTTATTTCTCCTTCCCTCTTTTGTAGTTGGCCTCTATTACTGCTTTAGCAACCTGTCTGATGCCCGGATTTTTATCATCATGTATGGTGTGACCAGCATGTACTTTTCAGCTGTAATGGTGAGGATGCCCTCAGTCTGGTAGACTTTTTCACTCTAACTCTGAGGTGCTTTTTTATCTGCCTGGCAGAATTCAGAAAGTACTGGTGATTGTGCACATGCTTCCCTCTGAGCATTTGAGGGAATGAGTTGTAAGTTGTTGATCCTTTCCAGGAACGTATGGGACACTCATACATTCTGGTTGTGGGGTCCAACTTTCTTGGATTCATAACTTTGTATTATAGAAGCATTTTTGCACTTTGTTGGATAATATGACCCTGAGTGTCTTAAAACGGGAGATGATATTTTTTTCTTGAAGGCATGGGAGTATTACCCAGTGCTAGATCGTTAAAAGAGAGGAGGGATTTGATTTTTTTTTGTTTGTTTTTTGAGACAGAGTTTCACTCTTGTTGCCCAGGCTGGAGAGCAGTGGCTTGGTCTCGGCTCACCTCAACCTCTGCCTCCTGGGTTCAAGCAGTTCTCCTGCCTGAGCCTCCCGAGTAGCTGGGATTACTGGCATGCACCACCACACCCATCTAATTTTGTATTTTTAGTAGAGATGGGGTTTCTCCATGTTCGTCAGGCTGATCTTGAACTCCCGACCTCAGGTGATCCACCCGCCTCAGCCTCCCAAAGTGCTGAGATTACAGGCATGAGCCACTGAGAATACACACATTCTCTTATATACTTTAAATCCTCTCTAGATTGTACTACTAATAACTAATACTAGGTAAATGGTTGATAATACTGTATTGTTTAGGGAATGATGACAAGAAAAAAGAGAGGAGAGATTTTATATATTGTAGTAAAATAGTGTTTCTCATACTTTTTTGGTCTCAAACCACAGTTAGGAAATATACTTTATATTATTCTTCAAGACGCACATATATATGTACATGCATATAATTGAAACAAAGTTTAAGAAATATATACTTCTACTGTAACTGTTTCAAGTATTTTCTCTTTCACTTTTTATGGAAGTCATGTTTGATGAAAACCCCTAAACTGATGTCTTGATCTACTAATAGGCTGAAATCTGTAAATTGTGGAACACTGATTAGACTGATCATGCTTCCTGTCTCTGTTAGGTGCGTCTAATGCTAGTGTTGGCACCTGTTATGTGCATTCTCTCTGGCATTGGAGTCTCCCAGGTGCTGTCCACATACATGAAGAATCTGGACATAAGTCGTCCAGACAAGAAGAGCAAGAAGCAACAGGATTCTACCTACCCTATTAAGAATGAAGTGAGAAGCAATGTTAAGAGTAGACTTGGGAAACTCTGTGTGTGTGTGTATGTGTGTATGTGGGCAGCAGGGGGTGGGAAGAGTAAAGTAGAGCACTGTCCTAGGTGGTCAGAATTAACTCATATAGCCTCTGACTTATTTTGATCAATCTCATCTATATGAGTGTGTCTAAGAAGTTGTCCTGTGTTGTGTGAATTTAGTCTGGTTAACTACACAATTAATTCTTTTTCCTTGTTTAGGTGGCAAGTGGGATGATACTGGTCATGGCTTTCTTTCTCATCACCTACACCTTTCATTCAACCTGGGTGACCAGCGAGGCCTACTCTTCTCCGTCCATTGTACTATCTGCCCGTGGTGGGGATGGCAGTAGGATCATATTTGATGACTTCCGAGAAGCATATTATTGGCTTCGTCACAATACTCCAGAGGTGAAGATTTGGGAGGAGTGGGAATTGTGGGTTAGGGGCAAAGGGGGAGACATTTGATGTTACAGTGAATCATACAGCTTTTAGATGGGTGGAAAGCTTGGTGAAATTGGAACTTTGCAACTCTAGTCTTGAATAAGCCTTAAAGGTGAACCTCCATTCAATTCAGGGACCTTTTATAGTTACTCTTACTAGTAATTATCTAGACTTTGCATGGACACTTTTATTGATATGATGATTTTTAACATGAGGTAGAACATCCCAGTTGTAAAAGAAGAAAAAAGTTATAGATAAATAATACATGTTCACTTTAGAAAAATCAGAAAATTGAATAAAGAAGAAAGATATAAATCTTGTGTAAAGTGATCACCTTATGATAACTGCTTTTAACATTTTAATTTATACCTTTTGAGAATCTGAAATGATTTCCTTTACAATAACTATTAGGAATATCATTTCTGAGACAATTTGTTAGGAATAAAAACTTTTAAGAGTCTCTTAATTCTTGTCCATCATATCCTGTGATTTGAGTTTCCACGGCATCTTTATAATAAGTGATTTTTGCAATTCTGTTAAAAGGTTATTTTAAAAAATTGTCTAATGACACTAGGCTATTGATGTGGCTACATTGCACAGTCTCCCACACCTCCCACCCCATTATGTTTGTATAAAGTGACCTGGGATGAAGTGTTGGGAATGTTGGTTTGTTATTTGTGCTGAGATTTTATTGTATATAAATGGAAGACCAGGTGCCAGGATTTATTTTCTGGTTTGACATGCATTACTTTGTGAAGAAATTGATTAGTTAGCCAGGTGTCACTTCTGTCAGACCAAAGATTCCTTCTGTGTTGCATTTGATTTTTAGAGACAGTGAGAAGCTTGTTATTTCCATTTCCCATTCTACTTTCAGGATGCGAAGGTCATGTCCTGGTGGGATTATGGCTATCAGATTACAGCTATGGCAAATCGAACAATTTTAGTGGACAATAACACATGGAATAATACCCATATTTCTCGAGTAGGGCAGGTAAGATAAAAGGGATCTTGGAGTGTTTGGTGTGCAAGGTATAGTGGGGAATGTGTCTGCATGAGGGGATCACATGACTTCGGATTTTGCTCTGAGAATTGCACATTTGTTTTTCCAGGCAATGGCGTCCACAGAGGAAAAAGCCTATGAGATCATGAGGGAGCTTGATGTCAGCTATGTGCTGGTCATTTTTGGAGGCCTCACTGGGTATTCCTCTGATGGTAATATACTTGATTCTGTTTCTAGCTGCAGGACATAGATTCTAAGAAAACTAGATGAATATCCTAGTTTTCTGTACTTTTACTAATATTTTACTAAGATATTTTTCTTTCATGGGAAGTTCCTAAGTATTTGCAACCTAAGGTTTGGGTATTTTGATTTTTTTCTTTTTGCAACAAGAGGACATAAATATAAACAATTCTTGTGTAGGTACAGCATGCTATATGATTGTCTAAGGCATAGAAGTAGTTCCACAACCAGTAATAAAACCAAGCTGAACATAAGGCTCGTGACAATGAACTTAAGAATTAGCATTTTTTTAGTAGTTTTGAGCCATATAATCATTGACCAGCTTAGAAATGTTTTATATGGCCTGACAGCATGTGAAAAAAGAGAACATTATATATATATATAAAATATATATAAATAAAAGTATGTGTAAAGTGGAGGTTACCATGTGCCCTATGATTATTGGCACAAAGATTTTTAGAAGAAACATCCAAATATAGTTATCTGCCTTAAAAGTTAATGTAATGCCTGTTTATACTTTAAAAAGTTAAGTAGTTCACAGCTGGGTGTGGTGGCTCACACCTGTAATCCCAGCATTTTGGGAGGCTGAGGCGGGCAGATCACTTGAGATCAGGAGTTCATGACCAGCCTGGGCAACATAGTGAAACCTTGTCTCTACAAAAATTAGCCAGGCGTGGTGGCACATGCCTGTAGTGTTAGCTACTCAGGAGGCTGAGTCAGGAGAATCGCTTGAACTCAGGAGGGAGAGGTTGCAGTGGGCTGAGATTGCGCCATTGGACTCCAGTCTGGGCAGCAGAGCGAGACTGTTTCAAAAAAAAAAAAGTTAAACAGTTCTGAAGGTTTATAATAAAAAGTGATAGTTCACTGCCCGAAAATCTAAGTCCCCTTAACATCAGTCCCCAGAAGCTATTATTCCTGCAGCTATTTCTTCTGGTACTTACGTGCATATTTCTAAATACTGTGTATACAGTTTCCCCTCCATATCCATGGGCTCTGCATCTGTGGGTTCAACCAACTACAAATGGAAAATATTTGTGAAAAAAAATCATAATACAACAATAAAAATACAAATAAAAAATACAGTATAACAACTATTTACATGGCATCTACACTGTATTAGGTATTATAGGTAATCTAGACATGATTTAAAGTATATGGACAGATGTGCATAGGTTATATACAAATACTATACCATTTTATATAAGGGACTTGAGCATTTGTGAATTTTTTTTTTTTTTTTTTTTTTTTTGAGACGGAGTCTCGCTCTGTCGCCCAGGCTGGAGTGCAGTGGTGCAATCTCGGCTCACTGCAAGCTCCGCCTCCCGGGTTCACGCCATTCTCCTGCCTCAGCCTCTCCGAGTAGCTGGGACTACAGGCGCCCGCACCACGCCCGGCTAATTTTTTGTATTTTTAGTAGAGACAAGGTTTCACCGTAGCCTTGATCTCCTGACCTCGTGATCCGCCTGCCTCGGCCTCCCAAAGTGCTGGGATTACAAGCATGAGCCACCGCGCCCAGCGCATTTGTGAATTTTGATATTCTGGTGGGAGGGGATATATAAGTTAGACTTTTTATTTTTTAAAGAAGATAATATGATAACCATTAAAAAACAATGCAGAGTCCGGGTGTGATGGCTCATGCCTGTAATCCCAGCACTTTGGGAAGACTCTTGAGGTCAGGAGTTTGAGACCAGCCTGCCCAACATGATAAAACCCCGTCTCTACTAAAAAAAACACAAAAATTAGCCACATGTGGTGGCACATGCCTGTAATCTCAGCTACTTGGGAGGCTGAGGCCAGATAATCACTTGAACCCGGGTGGCAGAGGTTGCAGTGAGTTGAGATTGCGCCACTGCACTCCAGCCTGGGTGACAGAGCAAGACTCCATCTCAAAGAAAAAAGAAAAATGCAAAACACTGTTACTGTCTAGATCCATGGAAACATGTATGTGAAGATCATAAAAGAAGATAGTGTAGTTGTCCCTCTGTATCCATGGAGATTGTTTCCAGGACACCCCCACCCCACCCCTACCCCTCACCAGGATAACCAGAATTTGTGGATGCTCAGGTCCCTTATATAAAATGGTTTAGTATTTGTATATAATATACACACATTCTCTTATATACTTTAAATCATCTCTAGATTGTAATACTAATCCCTAATACTAGGTAAATGGTTGTTAATACTGTATTGTTTAGGTAACAATGACAAGAAAAATCTTCATTACAGATGCAGTCATCTATTTTTTTGTTTTGTGAATATTTTTGATTAGAGGTTTGTTGAATTTATGGATGTCAAACCCACAGATATGGAAGGCCAACTGTTTTGATTAATTTGTTACACTGAATTTATTTTTCAAGGTCAAATTATTAATTGGGCTTTACTAATAGGAGTTCTGTAACATTTGAGAGGCATAATAAAAATAAGAAAAGTTGGGCCTGGCCCAGCTTCTTTTTTTGTAGACAACCATATCTTTTGAACAATGGGCTGTCCTTGATGCAGTTCCTATCATCATCATCATTATTGTTTTTGAGACAGTTTCACTTTGTCACCCAGGCTGGAGTTCAGTGGCACGATGTCTGCTCACTGCAGCCTCTGCTTCCCATGCTCAAGTGATCTTCCCACCTCAGCCTCCTGAGTAGCTGGGACTACAGCCACACACCACTATGCCCGGCCAATTTTTGTACCTTTTGTAGAGATTGCATTTTGCCACATTGCCCAGGCTGGTCTTGAACTCCTGTGCTCAAGTGATCCGCCCATCTCAGCCTCCCAAAGTGCTAGGATTATAGGTGTGAGCCATCACACCCGGCCATTCCTATTATTTTCACTCTTCCATTCATAGAGCTTATGAGGTTTTTGCTTCAGACATACCTGTCACGCGGCTACAATACTATTGTTCTATGATAGCTGAGCTGATGTTCTGGGGGTTTATTTTTGTTCCTGTTTCTGGCGCTATGATCTAGGCAAGTCTCTGTGCCTCAGTTTTTCCATTTGTCATATGAAGATAAGAATGCAGACACTGAACGAGATAGTAATATTATTCATTGGATGTTTACCATGTGACAAACAACTTATTAAATGCTTTACCCGTTGTTACTCATAGTAACAGCCCTATTGTTGTAGATACTCTTATTTTTCTAATTTGACAGATGAGAAAACTGAAGCACAGAGAGGTTAAATAACTTGCCCAAGGTCACCCAGCTAGAATTGGCAGTGCTGGAATTCAAACTTAGGCAGTTTGGATCCAGAGTCTGTTCTTAACCACCGTAATATCCCCTCGAACTCTTTGCAGTAGTGCAATAGGAATCTTATCTTTTTTTATGCATTAGAAATATTTTTAATACTAACCATCCAGTGAAACATGTAGCAACTGATTTCCCTAAGGCCTGTGCAAGCAATACAGTAAATGATGAACCCTAAAAGAGATATCATGAGTTGATGGTAGTGTCAATATTTATTAAGCATGGGAGTGTGTTTGACACAGAAATGTTGACTTCTCATATACATGCTTTGGAGGTCTATAATTATGCAACTGTTGGTCAAGAAGGAGAACACTCATGTCTTGTCTACCTTTTTGGTAAAGCTACTACTCTTTAGATCAGTCCTGCCCACTGTCTAATAGAAATAATGGAAACCACATTATCATTTTAAGCTTTATATTAGTCACATCAAACTAAGTATAAAGAAACAGGTGAAAGTAATTTTAATAATTTTATTTAACTGAATAGTCATATCAAAACATTATTATTTAATTTAACATGTAACCAGTATACCCCCTTTTGGGTTTTTTTTTTTTTTTTTACTAACTTTTCAAAATCTAATGTGTATTTCATACTTCTAGTCTGTATTTTATACTTACAGTACATCTTAATTTGGACTAGCCACATTTCAGCGGCTCAGCAGCTATATGTAGCTAATTGCAACTATATTTGATAGCCTAGCCCTAGCTAATCTATAGGACCAATTTCAGTTGTGGCTTAAGTCTGGACTAGTAGCGTAGGATTTCAGGAGTATAATAATTTCTCAGAAAAGTTGTATATTTTGACGAAAAATGCTTTGCCCATATGTTGTCCTCACTATTTTTACAAATTAGAGTTAAATGATACCAATCCCCATTAAAAAAATGTTGAGGAATTTTCTTAGAAACAGTAACCTGCTTTAACTCCAGCAACCTTTGTGATGCAGCAGTTCTTTTTTTTTTTTTTTCTCCTAGATATCAACAAGTTTCTTTGGATGGTCCGGATTGGAGGGAGCACAGATACAGGCAAACATATCAAGGAGAATGACTATTATACTCCAACTGGGGAGTTCCGTGTAGACCGTGAAGGTTCTCCAGTGCTGCTCAACTGCCTCATGTACAAGATGTGTTACTATCGCTTTGGACAGGTTTACACAGAAGCCAGTGAGTGATTCATAATAATATTAATAACAGTAGTAATAATAGTGATCACTAATACACAGTGTTTTCCATATGCCAAGCACTAGTAAGTGCTTTGTGTCTGTTAACTCATTTAATCCTCACAGCAACCCAAAAGGCATATACTGATATTATTGTCATATTATCTTTATTTTTGTTGTTTGTATATTTATTTGAGACAGGGTTTTTGCTCTGACACCCAGGCTGGAGTGCAGTGGTGCAGTCATGGCTCACTGCAGCCTTGATTTCCTGGGCTGAAGGAGTCCTCCTGATTCAGCCTCTTGAGTAGTTGGGACTAAGGTGCACGCCACAATGCCTGGCTGTTTTTAAACTTTTTGTAGAGATGAGGTCTCACTGTGTAGCCTGGGCTGGTCTGGAACTCCTGAGCTCAAGCAATCTTCTTGTCATGGCCTCCTGAAGTACTGGGATTACAGACATGAGCTACTGCACCTAGCTGTTGTTATTTTTGTTTTCTTTTCTTTTTTTTGAGATGAAGTCTTGTTCTGTTACCCAGGCTGGAGTGCAGTGGCACGATCTTGGCTCTCTGCAACCTCCACCTCCCAGGTTCAAGTGATTCTCCTGCCTCAGCCTCCCAAGTAGCTAGAATTACAGGTGCGCTCCACCATCCCCAGCTAATTTTTTTTTTTTTTTTGTATTTTTAGTAGAGACATTGTTTCACTCTGTTGGCCAGGCTGGTCTCGAACTCCTGACCTCAAGTAATCCACCCACCTTGGCCTCCCAAAGTGCAGGGATTACAGGACAGGCATGAGCCACCGCACCCGGCCTGTTATTTTATATATGAGGAAATTGAGGTACAAATAGGTTATTTAACTGCCTAGTGTCACATAATTAATGACAGAGTCAGGATTCGAACTGACAAAGACTGGCTCCAAATTCTGTGCTTTTGACCATTACTTTTTATTGTCCTTAAGGGTATTACAGTGAAGACAGGAACAAAGGGGTAAGAAAGTGACTTTTCGTATCTTCTGATGACTATATTGAGAATTATTTGATTAGGTTAAGTCTCTCCTTCTGACTTCAATTTCTTGGTTCTGCACTAGGGAGAATTTCTGACATGAATGCAGGTCTTTGACTTCTGGTAGGCTTTTTTCTCTGATCCATGCAAGGGTTGCTAGTGTATTAGAGGCTCTGAATGACAATCCTCAGGAATAGAGGGCCTTGGAAGTCAGCTCCCTATGTCTGTCTTATCAGAGATAAGACATTGACTGGCAAGCATCATCTTGCATAGAACTTAAGTTAGGGTAACACTTGATTTGCCCTTACTACCTGATGCCCTTTTTTGCAGGCTCTACTCTCACCAAATTGCAGGCTGAGGAATAATCATTCAGTTAGTAGATGGTTTACTGAATCCATATACTGTCTCTAGGAAATTAGCACTGTAGAAAGAAGTGTGTTCTTTTTCATCCCTCTCTAGAGCGTCCTCCGGGCTTTGACCGTGTCCGAAATGCCGAGATTGGGAATAAAGACTTTGAGCTTGATGTCCTGGAGGAAGCGTATACCACAGAACATTGGCTGGTCAGGATATACAAGGTAAGCAGATGCTATACATCTCAGAAAGAAACTTTTATTTTTGCAGATTGGTTTCAGTGCTTATAAAATGGGCCACATATTTCTCAAATAGGGAAATTTCTCATGACATCTGTGTTTGAAAAGTAGTTTGCAAACTCACTGAAAATTTTACTTTTTATTTTAGATTGTTCTTAGAGAGTAGATGATCCCAGTCTGCCATCATTTTGGTAGTTGTTGCAGTGATACTTTTCCATCTGGGGCTTGACTCAACCAGTTTCTGTGATTATCAGGCTCACGAGTGGGGAGAGTGTAGGAAATAGAGAAAAAGTTCACATGTTTATATTTAACTGCATTTTCTTCTCTCTCTGAAGAACTTAAGGTATATAGAGTCACATAGAACCACATAGGAGTATATCTCTCATATAAGAAAAGATTGAGAACCCTTGATCTATGTGGAGGGTAGATCAGTAATATTGCTCTTCACAGAGGTATTCCAAAAGGCTAAGCAGAGAGAATCTAGTCTCTAATCAGTGCTTGTGTATTCACAGCACTAAACCAGGCTGCAGAACCCAACATAATCCTGCCCACTCTGGGTGAATCCATTTTAGTAGAAAATTTCTCCAAAGTTGATCTGATTGTAAATATTAAACTGACATGTTTATGTTGCAGGTAAAGGACCTGGATAATCGAGGCTTGTCAAGGACATAAATGTCACGTCCAGCTCTGATATGCTTCGCACTGAGCACATCACATTTAGGACGTTGAAGACTTTTTTTTTTTTTTTTTGTATGCAGTTTGTAAGAACAAAACTGGATGGCATCAGAATTGTCTGGAAGTTTTGTCCTGGGCAGTATGGGCTGGGCCAAATGAAATGATTTTTATAATTCTAAACAGGTTACCAAATGAAATGTCATGGCTTTACTTTGGTCGATTAAAGGGGGGAATTTTTTTTAAAAATGTGCCTTATTTGTTTTGACTTATAACTGATTTGAGGAAGGCAAAAGCTATGTTAGGCTGCCAGAAGGACATAAGCAGACCTTGTCAATTCTCTTAGCTCCCTAAATTAGCCAAATAGAGACTTCTTTCTCAAATCAGGAAAACTATCAAAGACCAATTCAGATCCTATATTTACAGACAGTTTTGTCATACTCTTTGCATTGCAGCACCTAGAACAATTCCTTGCAAACAGCGTGGCTCAATAAATTTTTATTGAATGAATAAATGTGGGACTAGAAGAGTGCCTTTCTGGGCTACTATGTCTCTGTTCTCAATGTCTGTTATCCTTAGACGCTCTTTGACTTTATAAATCGGCAGTTTTGAAGACTCAAGACAAACAGTGAAATTACTGGTTTATCAATGGAGAGGAAGAAACTCTTCCAGCATTACATATAGAGCTTGATGGTCAGTAGGTGTTTTTGAATCAGCTTAAATATAATCATACATATCGATTTGAAATGGAGCTTTTCAGTACTCTCACTTATTCATGACACAGGAATGACCCTTTACTCAAAACTCTTGTGGTTATTCAAAGGTGAGCTTCTTTTTCCCTTAGTCTTAGCCTATGTGTTGCTATTGTATATTGCTAACAAGTTTAACTACCTAATTTTGAAGCTCTTTCCAAATAAGATACAAATTAAAAGGGGAAGCATTGCCAGTAACAGGTCCCTAGAGAGTAGTGCCAGCCTGCCTGCAAGAAAAGAGAGGAGAAACTTCTTAAAAAGTTTTAAGCCTGGGCAACATAAGGAGATTGTTTCTATGAAAAATAAAAATTAGCCAGGTGTGGTGTACACTGTAGTCCCAGCTACTCGGGAATATGAGATTGGAGGATCTCTTGGGCCTGGGAGGTTGAGGCTACAGTGAACTGTGATTGTGCCACTGTACTCCAGTCTGGGTGACAGTGAAATCCTGTCTAAAAAACAAAAAAAAATTTAACTGGAAAGCACAGTGGTCCTTGAGGACATTTAATATCAGGACAAAGAGCCTATGAATATATCACTGATGTATATAAACCCTAAGTCATTAATAAAAGCTAACTGTTTAGTGTTATCCATTTAAGGGAACAGGAGGAATTGCATAACTTTTAGATTAGTCATAGTGGTGCTCCTAAGGGATATGCTGTTGTATATTTGTATAGCCAGGGCACTTAGCCTTCCAAACCAACTTCTATACCATGTTCTTCAACTGTGGGTGAGATTTAGCCTCAAGATTTGGTTTACTGTATGTAAGTACATTACTTGATTTATATAAAGAATCTTTAGTGGAAGAGGTTATTCTGAATTATTTATCAATATGATTAATACCAGTTAGAAATTATTAATGATCTTCCTTTATACTATAAATAGGATAACTTTTAACTTGTTGCTACAGTTGTTGCTCTGAGGATCTTAATTTTGTTACTTTCTAGGCTACATGAAGCTATCTTTCTAAAAAGTGTACTTTTCATTTTCACTGTTACTGTGCACTTAGCATAAAAAACTCAAATCTAGGCCAGGTGCAGTAGCTCATGCCTGTAATCCCAGCACTTTGGGAGGCTGAAGCATGCAGATCACTTCAGCGCAGGAGTTCAAGACCAGCCTGGGCAACATGGCAAAATCACATCTCTACAAAAAATACAAAAACTAGCTGGGCATGGTGGCACGTGCCTGTAGTCCCAGCTACGTGGAAGGCTGAGGTGGGAAGATTCCTTGAGCCTGGGAGGCGGAGGTTGCAGTGAGCCAAGATCACGTGCACTCCAGCCTGGGAGACAGAGTGAGACATTGTCTTAAAAAAAAAAAAAAAAAAAAAAAACTCAATTCTAAAAGGCAGTAATGCTGTTTTCTACTCCCTAGTGGCAATCACTTTAAACTCTGATTCTCACATTACTTACTTTCAATACCATAAATAATTGCTTTATTTTTCTATGTTTGGTATTTCAATTTTAGGCATCATGTGTAGAATCTGTGGTAAGGAAACCGTAGAGTTAGCTTTTTCACCATCCCATTACTTCTACAGACATATTCGTGCTATGTATTACAGTTTTTGTTTGTTTGTTTGTTTGTTTTTTGAGATGGAATCTCGCTCCCTGTCGCCCAGACTGGAGTACAGTGGCATGATCTTGGCTCACTGCAGCCTCTGCCTCCCAGTTTCAAGCGATTCTCCTTCCTTAGCCTCCCGAGTAGCTGGGATTATAGGTGTGTGCCAGCACACCCAGGTCATTTTTGTATTTTTAGTAGAGATGGGGTTTTGCCATGTTGGCCAGGCTGGTCTAAAACTCCTGGCCTTAGGTGATCTGCCTGCCTTGGCCTCCCAAATGTTCTGGGATTACAGGTGTGAGCCATTGCACCCAGCCTATAGTTCTAATAGTTATTTTTCTATTATCATGATTCTATTTATTATTTGATTTAGTTCTATTATAGTTAAAATTTAGGTTAGATCTGTATTTTGCCTTATGGCTATTCACAACTAGGCCATGTAGTTTATTTACTATTACTACTTTTCCTGCATAACTTTTTTTTTTTTTTTTTTGAGACGGAGTTTCGCTGTTGTTGCTCAGGCTGGAATGCAATGGTGCAACCTTCGCTCACCACAACCTCCACCTCCTGGGTTCAAGCGATTCTCCTGCCCCAGCCTCCCGAGTAGCTGGGATTATAGGCATGTGCCACCACGCCCACCTAATTTTGTATTTTTAGTACAGACAGGGTTTCTCCATGTTGGTCAGCCTGGTCTCGAACTCCCGACCTCAGGTGATCTGCCTGCCTCAGCCTCCCAAAGTGCCGGGATTACAGAAATGAGTCACTGCACCCAGCCCACCTGCATAACTTTTTTAAGGGAGTTTTTTCATTTCTTTTTTGTACTTATCACTAATTTGTCCCCCAATTCTTCATTTGTGTCAACTTTTAATATGTTCAGACACTTGAGGCATTTTCTTACATAAAGTCTTTATGTTCCGTTTGGACTGGTTTACTCAAGGTTTGCTGCACACCTCTTGGGTTGATGTATCTTTTCATTGTCACATTGTGTGTTAATCTCCTGACTTCTTTCTTATCATCTTTAAGTGCCTTTCTGAGAAAATGTGTGTGAGAGATAAATTTCTTGAGAACTTTTCATGTCTCTTGTCATACTCCATTGATAGGTTGGCTGGGTACAGAATTCTAGGTTGCGAATGATTTTTCCTTAGGACTAGGAAGGCATTGACCCATTGTTTTCTATCTTCCATATGTTGAGAAATGTAATGCTGTTCCAATTTTTTTTTTAATGTATCCATTCCTTCTCACCTTCAACCCAGACCTCTTAGGATCTTCTCTTTATAATGTTTTGAAATTTTCCCAATGTTGTATCTTGAGTGGGTCACCTATTGTGCTGAGCAGTTTGGAATTTTATGTATGGAAAGTCAAGTTCCTCAGTTCTGGAAAATATTCTTGCATTATATATGCAAGATATTAAGAGAGGAAAGAGGATAGAAATCCCAACCCTCTTTTTCTTTCTGAAAAATAGTGATTTGGATGGTGGACTTCCTGAATTTATCTCCTAATGGTCTTATATTTACTCTTCTATTTACTTTTCTTCCTTCTCAGAGATTTCCTCGACTTTATTTTCTAATCTATTTAAAATAGCTTCCTTTTTTTCTTCTATATTTTTAATGCCCAGAGGGGTTGGATTTTTGTTGTTGTTTGACTATTCCTTTGTTTTGATGTCTTTCATATTAAAGACTTTCTCAAATTCTTGCTAGTCTGCTCCTCTTTAAGAGTGGGACCCTAGGCTGGGCGCAGTGGATCATGCCTGTAATCCCAGCACTTTGGGAGGCCGAAGCAGGCAGATCACTTGAGGCCAGGAGTTCGAGACCGGCCTGGCAACGTGGCAAAATCCTGTCCCTACTAAAAATACAAAAATTAGCTGGGTATGGGGTACACACCTGTAGTCCCAGCTGCTGGGGAGGCTGAGGCATGAGAATTGCTTGAACCCAGGAGGTGGAGGTTGCAGTGAGCAGACATCATGCCACTGCACTCCAACCTGGGAGACAGAGCAAGACTCTGTCTCATAAAAAAAACAAGAGTGGGACCCAAAAAAGCTGATTGAAAGGTCTGTTTGTAGGGGGTGTAGATGGGGATTAATAATGTGGGTTTCAATCTACTGTGATCTGGCTGGGCTGTTACATTGGGAAATCCATGATACTGATTTTTAGATTTTTATCTTTTGCATAGGTAAGATTTCCCTTGAGAAGGCTTGCATATTCTCTTACTCAAGGATCGAAGCCAGGCAGTCAGCTTTCTGGGAGTAGAGTAGGGAAAGAAGTTTTAACAGGCTCAACCTTCAGTGGATAAAACTTAAACTTAATCCCTCTGTTTTCAGTAAGGTGCCCAAGCTTTTAACTGTGCCTAATGGTCTCCAGTTCACGTACTGTGCATTTACCCTCTTAAATCTTGTACCAGCTTTGGGAAGGGACAGTTCCTTGGTTACATAGAAAGGGAAGATCCAGGGACCTATTTGTTTTTTATGTAGCCTTTAAACCTACCCCTTTTAGCCCCATTTTTACTTCCACCTTCAGTTACCTCGTGTCACCAGTTCAACTTGAGCTTTTTGAGAGTTCTGTGATGTTAATTCTGCTTTCCATTGCTAGCTTTGGGATTCACCTTCATTACCTTTCATCTAAAGGCTGCTTTCCAAAATGTGTCTCATACTCTGTTCTTATGGGTTCTTTTAAATATTGGTATCCTTTACTATTAAAATATTTTAGTAAGCTTTCAGAAGAGAATAGAGGCTATTTCCATGTATTCTGTCTTTAACTGGTATTTTGCTGGAGTCTGTATATCTTATTTTTTTTCAGGCTAAAAAGACTCCATCAGACACAGGAAATTTGCAGGTCTTCTCTTCATATTCTGTGTTTTCAGCACACAGTGGGGAAACAAGAGAAAATGGGATAAATAATATAAAAACTTGCTTTTATTTTTATACCAGGCCCTGTGGCTCGCTTCTGTAATCCCAGCGACTTGGGATGCTGAGGTAGGAGGATCACTTGAGCTCAGGAGTTCCAGGCTGCAGTGAGCTAAGACTGCCCAATTGCACTCCAGCCTGGGTGACAGAGCAACATACCTTGTCTCCAAAAACAACAAACTGTAAAAAGATTACATGAAGCCTAATCTGTGATGTCATGATTCAAAACTATACACATAAGCATTTTAAGAGTTTTTTCCTTGATTTTTGTTCCGGACTTTGCTTCTTTAAAAGAAATGTGTTTTTGTTGTTGGTTGGTTGTTTTTGAGACGGAGTCTTGCTCTGTCGCCCAGGCTGGAGTGCAGTGGCACAATCTCTGCTCACTGCAGCCTCCGCCTCCTGGGTAGCTGGGATTACAGGCACTCGCCATCATGCCCGGCTAATTTTTGTATTTTTAATAGAGACGGGGGTTTCACCATGTTGGCCAGGCTGGTCTTGAACTGCTGACCTCAGGTGATCCACCCGCCTCAGCTTCCCAAAGTGTTGGGATTACAGGCGTGAGCCACCAGGCCCCGGCCTTGAATAACATTTTATACTTGTTTCACTTTACTATTATCATAATAGCCAGTTATGCTTAGTGTTTGTATGCGGCCCAGTCTTAAGGACTAATAAAATATATATGTATATATATAAAATATATGAATATAAAAATAAAAAATATATATATGTTCTTTTCCTACAGAATCATGCTGTTGCCCAGGCTGGAGTGCAGTAGTGCTCACTAACCTCTAACGCTGGACTCAAACGTTTATTCTGCCTAGGCCTCCCAAGTAGCTAGGGCTACAGGGACACACCACCAAGCCGAACTAATTCCTAAATTTTTTTATTTGTAGAGATAGGGGTCTCCCTATGTTCCCCAGGCTGGTCCTGAACTCCTGGCCTCAAGCCATTCTCCTGCCTCGCCTTCCCAAAGTGCTGGAATTACAGGCAGGAGCCACTGCGCCCGGCCAGTGCTGGAGAATGTAATGGAGATGATCCTGCCTATCCTTTTCCAGTCTAGTTTACCGTCGGAGAATACTTATTTCCATTTTTCCTATTTTGTTGAGTCTCTTCCCTCAGAATTTACTTTTCCGTTTAAATGACGTACGCAGCTTTTAAATTTGCACTGTAAAATTTATTTTGGCTCTCCCCGCCTGTTTTTTGCACATTAAAAATGAAAAAGTTTGTAGAACTGAGCTAAGCAGATGGTCTTCCTGCAAAAAGATTAGGCTGAAGTAAAGCATTGTTTTGGAGCCGGTTCACAGAAAAAAGGCAAAATCGGTTATCCTGACTTCAAGCTCCAAAATAAACTGCTTGCTTTCTCCGGGAAACTTCCCCCGCCACACACACTTGACTGCGTGGCCAGTCCTTTCGAAGCCTCTCGCTCCCAACATGGAGTTCCTCTCATTTCTTCAGTCGGCTCTCAGCAGCTGCTGCTGGTTTCTCGGCTCCAGCACCACGGGTACCGCACTCTGAAATTTACAAAGCACTTTACAGCACCGACTGTGATCCTCAGATTACTGTCCGGTGGCCTCACGCACGTGGCGGTGCTGCCTTTCAGGCCGAGCGGCCAGGAGCGAAGCCCGCAGACCTGCCTGGAAGCGCAGCGCGGTCGGTCGCGCGCTCCCGCGGCCTGGAGGCCCGGGCTTCGCCCAGCAGCGCTCGAGCACCGCTCAGTCGAGCCTCACACCGGATGCCACTTCATATTTGGGCCCAGAGCTCAATTCGCGCCGATGCGGTCCGCCGTCCTTAAATCACTTCAGCCAAGATCTCTCCCCGACTGCAAAGCAACCCTGAGCGGGAGCAGCAACCTCTCCGCGTCAGTCTTTTGGAGCCGCCGACATTGAGAGGGGCAGGACACGGGAATGCGCGCTGTCTTGCTTTACGGCGCGAGTGCGCGAGTTTGCGGCAGCGTGACGCCAGCAAGTTTTGGCGGGAAAAGCGCTGCATTTGGATTCCTGCAGCGGTGGGCAAAGGACAGTCCGGTGAGGAGGGGCGGCCGGTAGAGTAGGAAAGGCTTCTAAAGAAGGAGTTCAGGGTCTAGATTAGTGAGGGAGGGTACGGTGGGAGAAAGTTAGCATTGACTAGCGCAGGGGATTGGAGAGACTCCTGCGGAGGGGCGGTTTCGGAGGGTGGAGGGATGGTACCAGGAGGTTCCCGTTGTAGAGGGTGGGGGTGGGCAGGAGGGACTAACCCGCTGCTAGCTAAGAACCCCAAAGAAGGGTCCCAGCCCTTCCTTCCGCCTCTGGGGGCAGTTTGGCCCCGCCCCGGCCTTTGGGACGGGTGGGGCTGTGGATAGGGATGGGAATTGGAATTGAGCAATTGGGAGGAGGCGCTGCCGCAGGCGTCTTCTGCCCCATTCCGCTCCCTATATTCCCTTCCTCTCTTCCCCAGACCCCCACCTCTCCCTCCTCCTTCCCCAGTCGTTCACCGGAAAGCATTTATCTCCCACCTCTTCATCACAACAATTAATTCCCTCTGAGGCCTGAGGAGGGCAGAATTTCAACCTTCGGTGTGCGTGGGAGTGGCGATTGTGATTTACACGACAAAATGGCCAAGTTTAGAATAGTTGTTCGTGATTGAAAGACTTGGATAAATGTGGATGAGATATAAGGGGAAGGCAAGAGCTGTTATTTTTCGTGGGGAATCCTGGGGAGAGGCGGGGCGCAGTGGCTTCACAGGTGATCTTACACTCGCTCTCCATCTTTTCTGGATTCCTACCTTTTACAGCCGAAGTGCTCGGTGGAGTCATGGCAGTGCCCTTTGTGGAAGACTGGGACTTGGTGCAAACCCTGGGAGAAGGTGCCTATGGAGAGTGAGTTCTTTTAAGCTTGCCTTCGTTTTCTTCTGAGTGCATATTCATTGTTTTGGAGTCTCATACTCTGGTGATTTAGAAAGTAAATGTTTGAGATTCAAGGGTTTTGGCAACTGAAGTTACACAGCCTTTTGCTAGGGTTAAAAATTTTTCCTTCTCTTTAAAAAAAAAAAAAGTTTTCTTTGTAACGAGCTGGAAGGGACACGAAGTTATTGTTTCCGTGCCCACACATTGCTTCTCAGGGTTTAAGCATCGAGGTTAATGAGCAAATGAGCAGACTCTGGAGATTGCCTGCCTGGTTTCAGATCCTTACTCTATCACATACTGTCATTGTTTTGTGATCTTAGGCAAGCTTCTTAATGTCATTGTGTACCTCTCCTTCACTACCTTTTAGGATGGCAATAATAATATCTACCCTATAGGAGCTTAGGACAGTCAGTTACACAAGCACATATAGTATGGGATTAATGCTCTTAAAAGTATATGAGTAGAATATGTATATATGTGATGTGGCTTAGAATTATCTCAATCTATTTTGTGAAGTGTTTATTAAATGACTTGTGTGACAGCATAATGACGTCTTTGGAGGGTTAGCTATTGTATTTCACATTTTAGAAAGGAGTAGCGTGTGTTGAGAACATAGCAGAAACCACTTCCTTGGTTTCTCCTTTGTGGAAAAAGTAATAAAGGTAAAATAGTATTGAATGAGTCATGTTTAATCTTTGGAAGTTTTAGAAGAAATGGAATTCTGTAATGTTAAAACTCTTTTCCTTTTTAGAGTTCAACTTGCGGTGAATAGAGTAACTGAAGAAGCAGTCGCAGTGAAGATTGTAGATATGAAGCGTGCCGTAGACTGTCCAGAAAATATTAAGAAAGAGATCTGTATCAATAAAATGCTAAATCATGAAAATGTAGTAAAATTCTATGGTCACAGGAGAGAAGGCAATATCCAATATTTATTTCTGGAGTACTGTAGTGGAGGAGAGCTTTTTGACAGAATAGGTATGGAAGAAATTTAAGATAATTATTTTAAACAAGTTTTTAAATTTGTTTTTTAAATCGGGCATGCTATTTGGTCGTTGTCCTTTCAAAATTGCTCATGCAACAGTGAAATTGGAATAAATTATCTTTAAAAAATGTTTCCACCTGGTGTTAATAACATAAACGCATATATAGAGTCAATGAAAGAAAACTTCCTTCCCAAGTTATGTAAGTGATTTTGATTTAAGATTGGTGTCTTACAGAATTTAAGAGTGACAAACAAGTTTTTTGGTACATCATAAATGCAATGTATCCTAAATGCAATGTATTGCCTACACAATTTTTTCTTTGTAGACATTCTAGTTACATGAAATCATTGTATACATTTACAGATCTAAAATAGCATGCTGTTTCCTCTTGGTTTACATGAAATAATTGAGAATTTTCTAGGATTGCTTTTTGTGTATTAAGTAAATTATATGTTTGCTATTAATACTTAAACATTCTATGTAGAATCAAAGGATTGATATTTCAGAACACTGAGAAGTCCGTAAAATCTTGATCTAAATTTATAATTTAAAGCTATTGTATTAAATAAGTTTATCAGTTAAAAACTGATAAACAGGTATTAGGATCTCCATTGTGACTCAGGGGAGAGTTGAGGGTAAAAGAAATGGAGTTAATGAGAGAGATCAAAATAAAAAGATAAAAGAACTTTCATAATAAAACTCTGTTTGATGAAGGACCTCACAGGCATTCGTGGTTTTGTACTGTGAGACAATATGAAGTTTAAATCTGAGCCAGGTGTGGTGGTACATGCCTGTAATCCTAGCTACTCAGGAGGCAGGAGGATTGCTTGAGCTCAAGAGTTCCAGGTTACAGTGAGTTATGATCTCACGCTAGGGTACTCCAGCCTGGGTGAAAGAACAAGACCCTATCTAAAAAAAAGTTAAATAATAAAAGAAGTATAATCTGTAAAATATTTAGTGAAATTGGCTTAGATTTGCCCAGACTTCCCCTTTGGCATTATATTTCAGGAATGAGAAAAATAATTAGCGTAGCACTTAGAAGAAAAGGGGGGAATTTGAAGGTTACTAAATAAATCAGGGTTAGTATAAGAGGAAGCAGAGGCTTTCAAGGCATGGCTTGCATTCTTGATTTGGATATTGGTTTTCTCTTTATAATTTTTCTGTAATGACTCCTTTTGCCATCTAACAGAGGTAAATGTGAGTTAAGCCCTGTATGTGTTAGTGGACTCCTGAATCGTCTGTTGGCATTTGCTTCTGTTTGCCTAAGCACATTTGTAAATGTCTAAGCTTCAAATTAAGAAGCTATGTGGTTGCTACCTGATTATATTTAGTCAATAAACTTACATTCATATTTGTTTTAGAGCCAGACATAGGCATGCCTGAACCAGATGCTCAGAGGTTCTTCCATCAACTCATGGCAGGGGTGGTAAGTATAGTTGTCTATTTCCCTTTTACTTAAAATTAGTATGAATACATTACATTACCAAATTCTAGTGTGTTTCTCTCTGCATCCCTCTTAGGTTTATCTGCATGGTATTGGAATAACTCACAGGGATATTAAACCAGAAAATCTTCTGTTGGATGAAAGGGGTAAGTTTAGCATTTTATCACTACCTAAAATAAAACAAAATAATTACCTAAATTATTTTAATTACCTAATTATTTTAATATAGCCATACAAGGCAAAATCAAGTCTTTTTGCATTACTGGCATTTCAAGACAAAATCTGAAAAATCAAGGAAATTTTGGAGACTTCGTATATTTGGAAATCACAAGTCTCATTTGGCAATACAATTGTGGATGAGGTAGAGAAATCTGACCTAGGTGCAAGCCTAGCTCACTATATGTATAAGAATAATTTTTTTTTTTTTTTTTTTGATACAGGGTCTCACTCTGTTATCCAGTCTGGGGTGTACTGTATTATCACGGCTCACTGTAGCCTTGATCTCCTAGGCTCAAGCGATCCTACCATCTCAGCTTCCCGAGTAGCTAGGACTAACCACAGGCAGGTGCCACCATACCTGGCTAATTTTTAATTTTTTGTAGAGATGGAGTCTTCTTGTGTTGCTCAGGCTAGTCTTGAACTCCTGGACTCAAGCAGTTTACCGGCCTTAGCCTCCCAGAGTGTTGGGATTATAGACATGAGCCACCATGCCTGGCCAAGAATAGTTTAAAATAATTCTTTAATGGATTAATAAAGTGAAGTTCCTGTGGAATACCCTGGACCTTAGTCTTGTCCTGTTCACTCTTTTTTTATGTATGACTTGGATAAATATGTAAGAAATTTAGTTATATTTTCTGAATGTCATCAAATTGAGAAGGATGGATAGTGAAAGCAGCTTTAGCTTACAGGGTCAGAATCAAAAAAGAAATGTCAGCTGTATGAGGCAGTAGTTTTTCTGGTTTAATGCTTTATTCTTAGTATTAGAATAGTGCTTAACAAATGGTGGGCTTTTCTTTTTTTTTTTTTTAAACAGAGTCTTGCTCTGTTGCCCAGGCTTGATCTTGATCTGTTGCCCAGTGACATGATCTCGGCTCACTGTGACCTCTACCTCCCTGGTTTAGGTGATTCTTGTGCCTTAGGCCCCTGAGTCGCTGGGATTACAAGCCTGAGCCACCACACCTGGCTAATTTTTATATTTTTAGTAGAGACGGGGTTTTGTCATGTTGGTCAGGCTGGTCTCGAGCTCCTGGCCTCAAGTGATCTGCCCTCCCTTGGCCTCCCAGAGTGCTGAGATTATAGGTGTGAGCCACCGCACCCAGCCTATACATGCTTTTTTCTTATGTGCATATGGATTTTACTTTTTGCCCCTTTAAATTGAGCTTATATAACATAAAAATCTTTATTTTTATTTAAAACTTTAAAAATTCAGGTACACAAAAATTCTTATATATAATATTATAATGAAATGTAAATACATATATATCAACCCACCTGGTTTAAAAATACAACATTATTCGTATATAAGAATGCTCACAGTGGTGATGTTTTTAATATAGCAGAAAACTAACCCAAATGTCTGTCAACAATAAATTTATGAAATGCATGACTTTTCAAGCCATGTCACAAGCAGTGACATGGATGAATTTCAGGTATATAATGATGTAGAGCAAAAAGAGACAGTTGCAAAAGAATTCATATGGTCTGATTCTGTTTATACAAAGTTCAAAAATATGTAAAACCTAGTGTATTGTTCAAGGATGTAAACATGGAGAAAAAAACACGCAGAAAGCAAGGGTATAATAAAACCAAATTCAGAATGGTCTAAGAAAGTAGGGGAGGGAATGTATTTAAGGAAGTATTTACAGATTTCAAAGGAAATAGAACATTGTTTTTCTAAAGTGAGTGGGTGTTTATTACATTGTTATTCTTTATATCTTGTATTAATATACAAGATATAATGGAGTCTTTAAAAAAAGAAATAAAATGTTACCAGTATTTAATGTCCTCCTGTTTATTTCATCACAAATATATTCTTCCTTTGTTTTTCTAAGAGCTAAACACATTCCTAAATTTAAATTTTATTATGTGCAGTTCTCTAACATAGCTGAGTATTATGTTGCAAATGTAACAAAGTCCAAGGAATATTATAGTTATCCATTAGTATTTTAAGTGATTACTACTCATAAGTAATTTGGAACTCAGTCTCAGTGGTTTGTCCAATAGTGTCATATTTAACTATTGAAAAGATAATCAACTGAGTGCAGTAGCTCATGCCTGTAATCCCAGCATTTCGGGAGGCTGAGGCGGGAAGATTGAGTGATCCTAGGAGTTTGAGACCAGCCTGGACAACATAGACCCTGTCTTTATGAAAAATTAAAAGAAAAAATTAGCTAGACATGGTGGTGCACACCTGGAGTCCCAGCTACTTGGAAGGCTGAAGCAGGGGGATTGATCACTTCAGCCTAGGAGGTCAAGGCGGCAGTAAGCTGTGATCACGTCATTACACTCTAGTCTGGGCAGCAGAGTGAGACACTTGCTCAAAAAAAAAAAAAAAAAGGATAATCATAGTAGCTACTTCCTAAGTCAGATAGAGGTAAACATTTCGTTGGTTTACATATTGTGTGAATGTACTTGATTTTTAAAGAAATCAGTCCCCTATTTTGAGACATTTAAGTTGTTTCTAACTTAAAAAATACAATAGGACAGTGATGACTTTTATCAATTTGTGTAAAAGGCCAATGTAAAAATTGCGTCATGCTATAATATTTTTTATGCCATTAGCCTTTTTGTGCCACTTACACACTATTTCATGTCAGTATTTATAGATATACCTTGTTGATTGTTTTCAAAACCTTCCTCCACATTTTCCATTGTACAAATTTGGACATTTATTTACAAATAATTTTGCTATGAATATTCTTATGTTTGTGAATTTGTGGGATTATTTCTATGGATATAGAAGTGGGAATTGCTATTTCAAAGAGTGAGTGTTTCACAGTTTAGTAAGTTTTGCCAAATTGCCCTCTGATAATAGAGGGCCTTTTCTAACTCTTAAGACTGGGTTAGATTCCTTTGCTGTAAGATCCTGTAGTGCTCAATATTTTTATAACCTTCATAACAGTTTTCTATTGTCAGTCTTCACTAATTTATCTGTTACCTGCGTTGGCTGGCATAGTGTCTGTCACTAAGTTACAGTAGATATTCACTAAATACAAGTTAAGTCCTTCCTGCAGTTTTTGTATGTTGAAAATGGGAAGTTAGGGTGGAAGTTTGGTCTTCTGATTTTTTTTTTTTTTGTACAGAGTTTTTCCTCTTTTTCTCAGACTCCCTACTTTGAAGAAAAAAATTACTGTGGTTTGTTGAATTTTGGTGTGTCTTCACATATTTTCTTCTGCTAACTGGGTTTGTTTGCTGCTGAGAAAGTTGTGCCTAACCTATTACTGATGTTTCCTTCCTGCCCTCCACCCTACCTGATGAGGGCCCTTGCTTTACTTTCAGCTCAGGTTTAGAGTGCTCTTTTCCAGAAGGGCAGCACCTTCTGACTCCAGCCTCTTTCTTTAATCTGGTCCAGACTGTTCTGCGTGTTGATAATACTTCTTTTAAATTAATAGAAGAGGTGAGGCCTTTTTCTACTTTTAGCATAGATGATGATTTACTTTATTTTTTTAAATTTCTTTTTGTCTATTTTGCTTATTTTAAGAGAAGTTCTACAAACCTTAAGAAACACCAGTGATTTTTTTTCAATAAAACTTAATTCCTGTAAGTATATCTATTTGCAAAACATTTTTATTCAGTGCCATCTTTTTTTCTTTTGGTTTAGATAACCTCAAAATCTCAGACTTTGGCTTGGCAACAGTATTTCGGTATAATAATCGTGAGCGTTTGTTGAACAAGATGTGTGGTACTTTACCATATGTTGCTCCAGAACTTCTGAAGAGAAGAGAATTTCATGCAGAACCAGTTGATGTTTGGTCCTGTGGAATAGTACTTACTGCAATGCTCGCTGGAGGTAAGAGATATTTAATCATGGTAAAACTCCTATAAAAAGTCAGATTAGTTATACTGAAATAAATGAAATAAACCAAGGAATTCATATTTATATAATAGTTTTTGTTTTCTTCTTTAAGAGACAGGGTCTCACTCTTGGCCAGACTGGAGTACAGTGAGCTATTATAGCTCACTGCAGCCTCAAACTTCTAGGCTCAAGCAATCCTCTGGCCTCGCTCTTCCAAGTAGGTAGGACCAGTGATGCCTGCCACAAGACATCTGGCTAAGTTTTAAAAATTTATTGTAGAGATGGGATCTTGCCGTGTTGTCCAGGCTGGTCTTAAACACCTGGTCTCAAGCAAGCCTTCTGTCTTGGCCTCCAAACTGTTAGGATTAAAGGCATGAGCCATGCTACCCAGCTTCTATAGTAGTATTTTAGATCAGTTTGGTAACTGCTGTAACAAAGTATCATAGACTGCATAGCTTATAAACAGCAAATTTATTTCTCACAGTTCTGGAGGCTGAAAGTGTGATATTAGGGGTGCCAGCCTGGTCATGTTTCAGTGAGGGCCCTCTTCGTGATTTGCAGATGGCTGTCTTGCTGTGCTCTCTCATGGTGGACAGCCAAGAGAGCAGAAGCAAGCTCTATTGGTTGTTTTTTTTTTTTTTTTTTTTTTTTTTTAAGACCAGAGTCTTGCTCTGTCACCCAGGCTGGAGTGCAGTGGTGCAATCTCAGCTCACTGCAACCTCTGCCTCCCAGGTTCTAGCAATTCTATCCCAGGCTCCCATGTAGCTGGGATTACAGGCATGTATCATCACACCTGGCTAATTTTTGTATTTTGAGTAGAGAGACAGGGTTTCACCATGTTGGCCAGACTGGTCTCAAACTCCTGATCTCAAGTGATCCCCCAACCTCAGCCTCCCAAAGTGCTGTTTTTTGGTTTTGTTTTTTTTTTTTAAATGACCAGATGTTGTGAGATATTGTGTCTGTTTTTTTGTTTTTTGTGGTTTTTTTTTTGAGACAGGGTCTCACTCTTTTGCCCAGGCTGGAGTGCAGTGGCACAATTCAAGGCTCACTGCAGCCTTGAGCTCCCAGGCTCAAGCGATCCTCCTGCCTCAGTCCCCTCAGTATCTGGGACTACAGGCGTGCACCACCACGCCTGGCTAATTTTTTGTGGGGTTTTTTTGTTTGTTTGTTTTTGTTTTTGTTTTTGTTTTTGTTTTTTTTCAGAGATGGTCTCTCCATGTTATCTAGGCTGGTCTTAAACTCCTGGGCTCAAGTAATCTGCCTACCTCGGCTTCCCAAAGTGCTGGGATTATATAAGTAGTGCCCTATAAAGACACAATATTGGCTGGGCACACGAGCCCTTATCAGACATTAGTAAGCTCTTAATAAGAGCACTAATACCATTTTTTGAGGGGTCCGATCACCAGGACCTAATTACATCTCAAAGGCCCCACCTCCGAATGCCATTGCATTATGAGTTAGGATTTCAACATGACTTTTGAGGGGGATACAAATATTTAGCACATTGCAAATAGTAACTTATTTATAATCCCAAAGATTTTTTACGATGAGGCATGCATAGTTACTAAATATCACAACACTTAACTCTCCTGTGAATCATGTAAACATTTGTGAAAACAAGACTAGAGCAAGAAATGATTCATCTGGTTTTTTTTTATTATTATTTTATTTTTTGAGACAAAGTCTTGCTCTGTCGCCCAGGCTGCAGTGCAGTGGTGTGATCTTGGCTCACTGCAGCCTTGACCTCTTTGGTTCAAGTGATCCTCTCACTTTAGCCTCCTGAGGAGCCAGGACTACAGATGCACACCATCACACCCAGCTAATTTTATTTATTTTTTGTAGAGATGGGGTCTCACTATGTTGCCCAGGCTGGTCTTGAACCCTTGGGCTCAAGCAGTCCTTCTGCCTCAGCCTCCCAAAGTGCTGTGATTACAGGCTTGAGCTGCCGTGCCTGTCCTGATTCATCTGTCTTTGAAGTGCCTCTAAAGTTTCCAAGTTGGGATTCTTAGTGTGAAAACCATATTGAATTAATTCAAAAGAAACTTTTCATGGATTTATATTATTATTTTTCCTTGAAATCTTTATAATAAGAACACTAAAAAAACTGGGACTTGCTTTGTTTTTAGAATTGCCATGGGACCAACCCAGTGACAGCTGTCAGGAATATTCTGACTGGAAAGAAAAAAAAACATACCTCAACCCTTGGAAAAAAATCGATTCTGCTCCTCTAGGTAACTGAATTATCTTGAGTGAAAGAGTACTGATTTCTTGGATATGAAGTCTTGTGCTATTTGAATTTTTTCTTACTTTTTTTTGTTTTAAACTTACAAATAATTCATGATCCTTGTAGACAAAATAGTAACTATAAGTAAAAATTAAGGAAAAAATAACTCTTTAGTCCCACAACTCTTCAATAGATTTTTAAAAATATTTTGGGGAGTGTATATTCACAGCAACTTCAATCTGTGCTCTTAGGTGGCTTTTTACTTAAAAAAAAGTTTTCATATGTGCTATACTTTGTTGCAAATACACTCGTTTGTTGCTTAATTATAGGGATACACTCTAACAAATGTTTCATTAGGTGATTTCATCATTGTGTGAACATCATAGAGTATATTTACATAAATCTAGATAGTATAGCTTACTATAAATCTAGGCTATTTGGTATAGCCTATTGGTCTCAGGCTCAGGCTGCAAACCTGTACAGCATGTTACTATACTGAGCACTGTAAGGAATTGTAACATAATGGTATTCGTGTATCTAAATATAGAAAAAGTATAGTAAAAATACAGTATTATAATCTAATGGGACTGTCTGTTATACATGTGGTCCGTTCTTGACTGAAACATCATTAATGTGGCCCATGAGTATGTAAAATGAATATATGTATATTATTTATATGTGTTTTTATACAAAATGAGATCACACTAATAATATTTTGTAACTGTTTTTGGTTTTAATGCGCAGTGAACATTCTTCCGTGACTATAATTGTAGGTCTACATCATTGTTTCAAAGGCTGTGATAATATTCTGCCACGTGCACATGCCTTACTATTCTCTGTTAATCACTTTCTTGGAGATTTTTCTAAATTTTCACAGATACAAAAGAGATACAAGTATCTGTGTAACTTAATCATGACACATACCCTTAAATTGTTCATTGAAATCCCCAGAAGCAAAATTGCAGGATCAAGGATGTAGTTTTTATTATTATGGCTTATTTTGTCAAATTGCTTCCCAAAATTTCGAACCATTTCATCACAGTCTCATCAATTTACATTAAGGAAAAAAACTAACAGGCCTTTAAATAATAGTTTTTCATTTTCATTTTAAATTTAATACTAATGAAGTTGTATACCCTTTATATAGGTATTAGTTTTGTGTCTATTTTGCTCATTTTTGTCAAGGATATTATTGTTTTTCTTACCACTTTGAAGTTTTTTTTTCCTTGATAACACATTGACCTTTGCACTTGTTACAAATACTTTTCACAATTTATCATTTATTTTCATTTTGTTTTGCTATATTGACATTCAAATCTATTATCTTGTCCTTTGTGGTCCCTGACTATAATGTCTTTGGAAAGATCTTCTACCTCTACTATTTAAAAGTTCCTTATGTTTTCATTTAGTGTTTTAATGACTTCATTTTTACCTTTAAATCTTCGGTCCATTAGGAAATAATTTTCACATAGGAAGATACATGAATTTTTTCTCAAGAAAATCAAGATACCTTAGGATGGTTAGTTAGATTACTGTCTCTTAAGTTATTGGTAAGTAAATGTTCATTATAAAACTGTGTAAATAAGGAGGTCACGTGAGAACATGACATTGAAGTAATGAAATTCGGTTTTGAAAATGGATAAGAGGGGTTTCTGTATCTTTTTGTTAATCTTGTCACATGAGGAGAAACATTTCCATCTAGCTCTTGTTCTCAGTTGCAAACAATTGAGAATCAGATCAGGGAAGACTATTCCAAGATACAGACAGCAGCAGAGAAAAACTGCATGAAATTAAAGCAGTAATTTAGTAGCTTTAATTCTTTCTCTTCCCCAGAAATAATATTTAGACATAAGTAGGCTAACAGAAAATGTGTTTCTTACCACAAGCCATAGGCTTCTCTAACATGACTCTTTCGTGAATGTTGTCTTAATGTTTGTTTTTAGCTCTGCTGCATAAAATCCTAGTTGAGAATCCATCAGCAAGAATTACCATTCCAGACATCAAAAAAGATAGATGGTACAACAAACCCCTCAAGAAAGGTAATATCCTTAAACTACAAGTTTGTTTTTCTGTGGAAGAAAAGGTAATTGCAAAGTCATTATCACAAGTCAACAACACATGATAGCTATGATCTCTGTCCTCATGGAGATTATAATGTCTAGGAGAAAAAAATATAAAAATTTTTTTTATTAAGAATTATAAAGGGGAAAGTCAGGGTACTATAGCTAAGTGTTTGACGAAGTCTAAGGGACAGGGAAGACTTTTCTTCTGGAAGAAATTACATTAAATCTAAGATTTGAAGATTAAAGTGAAGCTAGCCAGGCAAAGTAAGTGGCAGATTTGATTCTGAACAGGGGAAGCAGTATTTGAAAAATCTTAGATTTTAGAAAGTCTGATGCTTTTGAGAAACTTGAAAGATCAGTATGGCACGAGCCATGTCTGTTGTGTTCATCATGGTATCATCAGTGCTTAGCACAATATATGGTGCACCATAGGCACTCATTAAATATTTGTTGAGTGAATGAGTGAACAGGGAAGTGGGAGAGGAAGAGAGGTTTGAGATAAGGCCAGAGAAGTCGCTAGTGGCCAATTTGTGGAAGAAGACCGTGTAAGCCATGTTAAGGATTTGGGGCTTTAACTTAAGACCATTGGGGAGACCTTTGAGAGATTTTAAGCAAGAATATGACATAGTCATATCTTTGGTTTAAAAATATCTGACTTTTTTTTTTTTCCATTGTTTTTTATGAATAGGGAAATATTCAGGGTGCTGTAGGTTTTTCTGCTAGTTGTCTAGATGTGGGAGGATGGTGGCTTGGAATAGGTTAGGGCAATGGTATTGGAGAAATGAGATTATTCCAAAGAAATTTAAGAACTAGTATTGATAGGACTGTTAGGCTGTGGATGGGAGGAGAGAGGACAATGACTAGAGATGATGAACGAAAAACATTCAGAGAGTTATTAAAGAATAATTAATGTTTAACTCTGTCCTCATGGATAGAAAAGAGTTAATGTTTAAACATTCACTTTTCTTTAATACCTCTCTGCATGTTTCTTTCTCCTGGTTCTAACTTAAAGTCCAATTCTCTCCTGAGGACACTGCTTCCTCTGAAGTGGTAGGTGTTTTCTTTCCCATACCCTCATGTCCTTTGATCTGGTACAGGTGTCCTCCTTATTCTTCATTGTTACTTTCTCCCATCTTCCTGTATGTCTCTCCCCTCTAACTTTTGAACCCCAAATTAAAATTTGTGCCATACTATCACAGTCTCCAAAATGACTCTTGATGTTATTTTCGTCATGATTCTTGGTGATTTAAATATTTATTTGGATCATCCTCCTGATATCCTGACTTCACTGTTACTTCATCCTCTCTCCTGTAGTGATCACTCTGTAGTGATCACCAGTATAATTTTTTCTGGCTTCCTCCCTTAATATTCTAACTTAAACAGTCTTTTGTATCTGGACTTGCAATTTATTAATTCTATCTCTTCAGTCTCTTACCTGCTTCCTCTCTAGGTCCTTGATTTCAACTTTACCTATCTTAAATCTTTAGGTTAGTCATTATAAATGACTGCTTTGCGTTCATCATCTTCAACTTCCTTGTCTCCTTCTCTCTTCATCATACTTAGTGGGTAAAACCAAGTAAGTAGTTTCTGGGTTTAATCTAGTAGTTTTCTACGTACTCCACACTTGTACCTGCACAACAGATTGCAGCAGGAGAAAAATACCCAAAAATGCTCTCTTTAAATTCAGGATTACTAATCTCAAGTGGGCCCTTAATGCTTCCTGGCATTTGGCCTTCATTTCCCCACATCTTTTTCTATCCTGTTCTCCTAAATCATGTTTTTTTTTTTTTTTTTGAGACGGAGTCTCGCTCTTTCACCCAGGCTGGAGTGCAGTGGCGCGATCTCGGCTCACTGCAGGCTCCGCCCCCCGGGGTTCACGCCATTCTCCTGCCTCAGCCTCCTGCGTAGCTGGGACTACAGGCGCCTGCCACCTTGCTCGGCTAATTTTTTTTTTGTATTTTTAGTAGAGACGGGGTTTCACCGTGTTAGCCAGGATGGTCTCGATCTCCTGACCTTGTGATCCGCCCGCCTCGGCCTCCCAAAGTGCTGGGATTACAGGTGTGAGCCACCGCGCCCGGCCTAATCATGTTTTTATAATACTTTTCTCCTTTTTTTTTTTTTTTTTTTTCGAGACGGTCTTACATTCACCTAGGCTGGAGTGCAGTGGCGCCATCTCGGCTCACTTCAACCTCTGCCTCTCAGGTTCAAGCGATTCTCGTGCCTTAGCCACCCGAGTAGCTGGGATTACAGGTGTGAACCACCACACCTGGCTAATTTTTATATTTTTAGTAGAGGTTTTGCCATGCTGGCCAGGCTGATCTCAAACTCCTAGCCTCAAGTGATCCCCCTGCCTCGGCCTCCCAAAGTGCTAGGTTTATAGGTGTGAGCCACTGTGCCTGGTCCCCTAACTTTTATTATCTTCCTCCCCATCCTCACTCTCAGTTATTCTCTTTGCTTCCTGTGTCACTGGGAAATGAAAGCCACAAGAGAACTTATGCAAGCTCCCACCACCATCTACCCCACACTAACTGCCTCTATGCTCATGTGTTCTCGTTCATCCTGTATTGCTGTGGATAGATTGCTCCGGGTGTAAGCCAGGTCTTTCTCTTACCCAGTCAAGGACTTTGTCTAGCAATTTTTCTCTCTCTCCTACATTATTAATTTTTCCTTCTCTACCGGGTCTTTCTCATCAGCATACCTACATGCGTTTTCTTCCATTTTAAAATCAAATCATAATGGTAATAAAATTTCTCTTAACTCCACTTTTCCCTACCATTCCATCTTCTTCACAATTGAACATTCCTAAAATTGTTTCTCATTTCTGACACCTCAAAACTAGTTTTCAATTTCATCTATTTTGTTGCCAAAAGTCACAGTGATTTTTGGAACATGTTGCCAAGTTCAGTGTAATAGTCCACTGTGGTCAACCGAGGTCTGAAAAGATTAAATGGAAAGTACCAGAAGTAAACAATTCATGGATTTTATTTATTTAATTTGAGACAGGATCTCGCTCTGTTGCCCACACTGGAGTGCAGTGGCATGGTCTTGGCTTACTGAAACCTCTACCTCCTGAGCTTAAATGATCCTCCTATTTCAGCTTCCCGAGTAGCTGGGACTACAGGTGTGAGCCACTATGCCTGGCTAATTTTTGTATTTTTGGTAGAGATGAGGTCTCGCCATGTTGCCTATGCTGTTCTACCAAAAATACAAAAATTAGCCAGGTGTGGTGGTTTACGCCTGTAATCCCAGCTGTTCTCAAACTCCTGGGCTTAAGCAATCCACCCACCCCAGCCTCCCAAAGTACTGGGATTATAGGCATGAGCCACGATGCCCTGCCATAGGTTTTAAATTGTGTGCTATTCTGAGTAGCATGATAAAATCTTGTGCTGTCCTACTTCATCTCACTTGGGATGTGACTCATTCCTTTTTCCAGTGTATTCACGTTCCATGTGCCACCTGCTTGTAACTCACTTAGTAGCTGTTTTGGTTATTAGATTGAAAGAACATATATAGGGTTTGGTACTATTTGTACTTTCAGGCATCCACTTGAACATATCCCTCCGTGGATAAGGGGGTACTGCTGTAGTCAGTTCTCAGACCTCTTGTTTTATCTCATCAGTATTTCATACAGTTGATCATGCCCTCCTCCTTTAAACACTTTCTTCATTTGGCTTCCAGGCATTACACTCTTCTGATTTTCGTCCTTCTCACTAGTTGCTCTTTTCAGTCTCTTTTGGTGGTTTTTCTTTCATCTTCTCAGCCTCCTACTATTGGAGTTCTCCAGGGCTGAATCTATGGATCTCCTTTGTTTTCTTCTCCACACTCGCTCCATTAGTGATATTACTTGGTGTCATGGCTCTAAATAAAACTATATGTTGATAGTCACATTTATATCAACCTAGACCTTTCCTCTGAATTCCAAACTTACATGTCTTAACTGCCTTCTGAAATTTCACTTGAATATTAAGAGGCATCTCAAACTTGATGAATTCTAAACTGAGTTACTGATCTTTTCCTTTCAAACCCATTCCTTTTCAGTCTTTCCCATGTTGGTTAATGGCAACTGCATTATTCTTATTATGCGTATCAGAAACTTTGGAATCATCCTTCATTTTTCTCATTCTCTTTTACTTCACATCCAGTCCACCAGGTAATTCTGTTAACCTCTATCTTTAAAAAAATCTTAGAATCTGATTACCTTTTTTTTTACCTCTACTGCTACCCTATCATTCCAAACTACCATGATATCTTTCCAAAATGTTCTGATTTAAAAGTAAATTAGAATATATCACTGTTCTACCCAAATCCTCCAAAGCTTTAGTTCTCACCCATAGTGTAAGCTAAAATCAGTTCATGACCTGTGAGTTCTTACACAATTTTGTCCCTTACATTACCTCTCAAACCTCAATTCTGCTTTGCTCCCCCTTGGTCATATTGTTGGTCTTCTCATTGTTCCCCAAGTGCTCTAGGCACACTTCTACCTCACTGTTTTTGTAATGACTGTTCCTATGCCTGAAAATGCTTTTTCCCATGGGACTTATTTGCATGTCTTATTCTCTCACTTTCTTTGGATATTGACTTCAATGTCATCTTTCCAATAAGCCTTGCCTGGCCATGCTATTTAAAACGGTATCCTCTTTCCTCTAACACATTTCTTAAATTTTTAAAATTTTTACTATCTTGTGGACATATGCAATCCAACACATTTCTTCATTTTATTTTCCTCCATTGTACTTACCACCATTTAGCTTATTGATTTTTTTTTTTTTTTTGAGACGGAGTCTCGCTCTGTCACCCAGGCTGGAGTGCAGTGGCGCAATCTTGGCTCACTGCAAGCTCCGCCTCCCGGGTTCATGCCGTTCTCCTGCCTCAGCCTCTCCGAGTAGCTGGGACTACAGGCGGCCGCCACCACGCCCGGCTGATTTTTTGTATTTTTAGTGGAGACGGGGTTTCACCGTGGTCTCGATCTCTTGACCTTGTGATCCGCCCGCCTCGGCCTCCCAAAGTGCTGGGATTACAAGCGTGAGCCACCGCGCCCAGCCTGCTTATTGATTTTTAACTGTATTTGAATTTATTTTATGTTATTTTGTCTCTCCTCAGTAGAATGTAGGATTTAAGAGGTCAAGAGTTTTTTTTCTATTTTGCTCACTGCTGAGTACCTGATACCTAGAATAATGCCTGGCACAAAGTAGACCTAATAAAATATTTGAATGAATGGATTAATAAATAAAAAGCAGGTTTAAAAAAAAACTTGAGCATGTTTAAAAAAAAAAAAAAAACTTAAGCATGTTTAAGTGGTTTGGGTACAGATCCTGTAGAGAGGAAGAGGCTGACAGTCTAAGAGAAAGGAAATAAATAACAGAGATCAAGATCCCTAAGGAGGTAGAAGGGTATGGGCTCCAGAGCATGAGTAGAAAGATGAACATTCAATAGGAGAATGGAAGGGATGAAAGGATGTATAATAATACAAATAATTTAGCTTTGGTAGGGATAAGTTGATATAGTTTCTGTCTAATGGCTTTATTTTCTCTCTGAAATGGGAGGTGGTAGTATAGGTACTGGATGGTAGTCTTGGGAATTACAGAAAAGTGTAGTTTTGAAATGATCCTTGTGGAGAAAGGGAAAGGAAACTAGAGAAACAAATATTATCTAGCAGTATTGAGGTTTGGCTAGGGATTGTAACCATAAATTTACAGGGGCGTCATTTTCCATATAATATTCTTCTTTATAAAGCTTTTCCAAGGAATCAAAGAATATTGGCTATAGCAGATTCATAATGTTTATTGCTATTATCATAAATTATTTTTTATTTTAAAAAGTTCTAGTCCTTTAGCCAGGTCTGTCATCTTCATAGAACATTGTTCTGTTACCCATAAAAGATGCCATTAAGATTGTGGCCTGGGCCAGGCGCGGTGGCTCACGCCTGTAATCCCAGCACTTTGGGAGGCCGAGGCAGGCGGATCACGAGGTCAGGAATCAACACCATCCTGGCTAACACGGTGAAACCCCGTCTCTCCTAAAAATACACACACACACAAAAAAATTAGCTGGGCGTGTTGGCGGGCACCTGTAGTCCCAGCTACTCGGGAGGCTGAGGCAGGAGAATGGCATGAACCCGGGAGACGGAGCTTGTAGTGAGCCAAGATCGCACCACTGCACTCCAGCCTGGGTGAGAGAGCGAGAATCTGTCTCAAAAAAAGAAAAAAATAAGATTGTGGTCCACACTTTGAACATGTCTACAGATCATACTTAGGTATTATAAAATACCTAATTTGACAAATGAGTCTTAGTAATTTTATAACTTGGCCATATTTTTTATAAAATCATATAGGAAGACTTTGTTTTATATCTTACAAAAATTTTGTGTTAAATAAATAGATTTAGACATAGTTTTACTTCTTCAAGTTGCCAGTTGGGTTAATTTAAAAACATACTTGCATAGAAGACTTGAAAGCATTTGTATTTGTTTTCTTTTTTAGGGGCAAAAAGGCCCCGAGTCACTTCAGGTGGTGTGTCAGAGTCTCCCAGTGGATTCTCTAAGCACATTCAGTCAAATTTGGACTTCTCTCCAGTAAACAGTGCTTCTAGGTAAGACTGATAAACATTGAGTAGTTTTTGATTGTAGTATTCCCCATGAAGAATAATACATGTGTTTTTTCATAATAATCGACATTAACATAATACTGTAAGCGTGAGAACTTTTGTTCTCACCTGATATAAGAAAGGCCTGATAGATTTTATTTTATTAAATGTATGTTTCTTTCTGTCTTAATGCCTCAGTGAAGAAAATGTGAAGTACTCCAGTTCTCAGCCAGAACCCCGCACAGGTCTTTCCTTATGGGATACCAGCCCCTCATACATTGATAAATTGGTACAAGGGATCAGCTTTTCCCAGCCCACATGTCCTGATCATATGCTTCTGAATAGTCAGTTACTTGGCACCCCAGGATCCTCACAGGTGAGGGAATTTAATTTTTTAAAAGTAATGGCAGCTCTGTATTTTTTTATTGTCTTAAAGTCCTTTTTTAATGTGTAAATCTTAGATATATAACTTTTAAATCACATGTATTTTTTTTGGTCAAGGAAGAAAGAGAGGAGGGAGGCCTTCATGCAAAATAATTTTAAGTCAGACTAAATAGCTATGATATTACTGTCTTTAGTCATAATGGATTTATTCAGTTGTCTTCTGTTTGACACGTAGAACCCCTGGCAGCGGTTGGTCAAAAGAATGACACGATTCTTTACCAAATTGGATGCAGACAAATCTTATCAGTGCCTGAAAGAGACTTGTGAGAAGTTGGGCTATCAATGGAAGAAGAGTTGTATGAATCAGGTGTGTTCATTGATTTTCATTATACCTTTTCCTGAAGAAGACTTTAAATATTTGAGTAAAAGCTATCATTAGTATATTGTTTAAATATAGGCTGTGGCTCACACCTGTAATCCCAGCTTTTTGGGAGGCCGGGGTGGGCGGATCACCTGAGGTCAGGAGTTCGAGACCAGCCTGGCCAACATGGTGAAACCCTGTCTCTACTAAAAGTACAAAAATTAGCCGGCCTGGTGGTGCATGGCTGTAATCCCAGCTTCTCAGGAGGCTGAGGCAGGAGAATTGCTTGAACCTGGAAGACGGAAGTTGCAGTGAGCTGAGATCCTGCCAGTGCACTCCTGCGTAGCCAACAGAGTGAGACTGTCTCAAAAAAAACCAAACAAACATAAAAATACAAAGTAATTAGTTAGTTTGAAAAAGAAACTAAGTAAAATGTTCTTTACCTTAAGAAATAATACATATTTTTTTCTTTTAAGTTTTGTTTATTATTATTTTTTAATTTTTAGCCACTGTGCCTGGCCTAAGAAATAATATTTCTTAAATGACCTTTTTATTGTTATTAAAAATAGTAGGGAGCTGGAATCATTATCTTCTTAAAAACTATGTATACTTGCACTGTAGACCATAACAGTTTACTGCCTGTTATGACAGACGAATACATTAGCAATCCCACACTTTCTCCCATCTCCCTTGATTGCACCCGTCAATTTTTATTGTTTATATTATTAGAGCATAGTTATAACATTGGTATTCTAAACTGCCTTTAAGGGTTTTCAAAAAAATGTTAATGTCAATGAAAGACAAATAGGGGAGCTGTTTTATATTGAAGGAGACTAAAGAGGCCTGATAACTAAGTGCAATGCATGATCTTTCACTAGATCATGTGTTTGAATCAAAACTATAACAGACATTATTGGAACAATTGGGGAAATCTGAATATGGACTGTATATTAATTAGGTAATGTTTTTGTATCAGTGTCAGATTTCTTGGGTGTGATAATACTGTGGTTTGTAGGAGAATGCCCTTGTTCAAAGGAGAAACGTGTCAAAGCAAAGTTGAAGTGAAGTGATATCTTCTTTCAGCTTAAAATTAAAAAAAAAAGGCAAACAACTACATAAAGGCAAATAAACACACATATATCTGGTAGATAAGGCCAATGAAGAGTATGTGGTTATTTATTATACTCTTCTTTCAGTTTTTCTGTAGATTTGAGTTTTCAAAATTAAAAGTTAGGGGGAACTGTTACTGTGTAGAAATCTGAGGTCAGCCTGATAGTCTTCTCACTCACATAGGTGATTCACTTTCTTTCAGGTAGACCCAGAGATAAAATTTGCATAACCATTTTAAAATGTAAAATTCAGTGCTTTTTAGTATATTCACAAGGTTGTGCAACCATTGCCTCTAATTCCAGAACGTTGCATCACCACAGGGGAAAAAAAAACAAAACAAAAAACCTCTGTACCACCTAGAGTCACTCTTTATTCCTTTCTTGCTCCATTCCCAGGCAACCTCGAATCTACTTTCTGTCTTTAGGGATTGCCTTTTTGGACATTTTATATAAATGGAATCATATGACATGTAGTCCTTTGGGTCTGTTTGCTTTCATTTAGCATAATGTTTTCAAGGTTCATAGCATTTATCAGTACTTTATTCCTTTTTATGGCTGAATAATATTCCATTGTGTGTATGTGTTACATTTTGTTTATCCATTCATCCATTGATGGACATTTGGGTTGTTTCTACTTTTTGGTCATTATGAATAATACTGCTATGAACAATCTTGTACCAGTTTTTGTGTGACCATATGTTTTCAATTTCTTAGATATATATGGAGGAGTAGAATTGTTGGAGCATATGGTAACTCTTCATTTAACTTTTTGAGAAACTGTGAAATGATTTTTCCAAAGCACCTGTACCATTTTACGTTCCCATCAGTAATGTGAGAGGGTTCCAATTTCTGTACATCCTTGCCAACACTTAACTGCCTCCCCTTTTTACTATAGCCATCCTAGTGTGTATGAAGTGTTATCTCATTTTGCTTTTGATTTTCATTTCTCTAAAGACTAATGATCTTGAGCATATTCTTATATGCTTATTGGCCATTTCTTTATAATAGTATCCGGATATTTGTCCATACTTTAACTGGATTGTTTTTATTGTTGAGTTGTTAAAGTTCTTTGTACATTCTGGACACTAGAACCTTCTCAGTTACCTGATTTGCAAATATTTTATCCCATTCTGTGGGAGAAAATTCCCCCATTCTTTTGTTTTCTTGTTAGTGTCGTTTGATGTACACAAGTTTTAGATTTTGATGAATTCCAGTGGATCTATAATTTCTCTTCTGTTGCCTATGCTTTTAGTGTCAATTTAAGAAACTGTTGCCTAACATAAGATTGTAAAGATTTATATTTTATTTTTTCTTTTAGGAGTCCCAGCCTCCTAAGTAGCTGGGACTACAGTCTTAAAGTTTAGCTCTTATATTTAGGTCTTTGTCCATTTTGAGTTAATATTTGTATATAGTATGAGGTAGGGTGCAAATTCAAATGTTTGTATGTGAATATTCAGTTTTTCCAGCACCATTTGTTGAAGATATCTTTTCCTATTAGATGGTCTTGGCACCTTTGTTGAAAATAAATAGGTCATAGATGTATAGGTTTATTTCTGGACTCTCAATTCTTTTTTTTTTTTCCTTTTATTTTTCTTCCCCCGTGGACTCAATTCTTTATTTCGTGGATCTGTATGTCTATGCTATGCCATTACCACACTATTTTGATTACTGTAGCTTTATAGTGAATTTTGACATTAGAAAGTATGAGTTGTCCAAGTTTGTTCTTTTTTTCAAGGTATTTTGGTTATTTGTGGCCCCTTGTTTTTCTGTCTTTTAGGATTATCTTATTCCTGCAAGAAAAAAATTTGGAATTTTAAAAGAGATTACATTGGGGAGTATTTCCATTTTAGTACATATTGAGTATTCCTTATTCAGGTGCTTGGGACCAAAAGTTTTGTGGATTTTACATTTGTTTGGATTTTGGAATATTTGCATATGCATATTGAGATAACTTACAGATGGGACTCAGGTTGAAACATGAGTAATTTTATTTATGCTTCATATATACCTGATACAGATAGCCTGAAAGTAATTTTATACAATATTTTAAATAATTTTGTGCATGAAACAAAGTTTGTACATTGAACTATCAGAAAGCAAACCTATCAGGTATGAAATTTTCAATTTGTCGCATGATGTCAGCACCTGAAAAGTTTTGGAGTTTGGAACATTTTGGATTTCAGATTTTAGATTAAGGATGCTAAACCTCTAATAGTAACTCTTCCAATCCAATAACATGGGGCCTTTTTTTTTTTTTCCATTTTTTTAGGGTCTTTAATTTCTTTCAAGAATATTTTGTAGTTTTCAGTGTTCAAGTCTTGCACTTCCTAGGTTAAATGTAATCCTGTTTATTCTTTTTTTTATCCTGATGCTGATGTAAATGGAATTTAAAAAAATTTTTTTTTCAAATTGTTCATTGCTAGTATATATGCAAATGAATTTTGTGTATTGATCTTGTATCCTGAAAATTTGCTGAATTCATTAACTCCAGTAGTTTTTTTGACAAGTTCTTTAGGCTTTTTAATATATTAAGATTACATTATTTGGCAGGGCGTGGTGGCTCATGCCTGTAATCCCAGCACTTTGGGAGGCCGATGCGGGTGGATCATGAGGTCAAGCGTTGAAGACCTGCCTGGCCCACATAGTGAAACCCCGTCTCTACTAAAAATACAAAAAATTAGCTGGGCGTGGTGGCGGGTGCCGGTAATCCCAGCTACTCAGGAGGCTGAGGCCGGAGAATTGCTTGAACCTGGGAGGCGGAGGTTGCAGTGAGCCGAGATCGCGCCACTGCACTCCAGCCTGGGGGACAGGGCAAGACTCCATCCCCCCCCAAAAAAAAAAATTACATTGTTTATCAATAGAGATACAGGAAATTGTTTTACTTTTTTTTTTTTTAAACCCAGATGCCTTTTAATTCTTTTTGTTCAGTTGTCCTGGCTAGGACTTCCAACATTATGTTGAACGGAAATAGAGTCTTTGTCTTGTTCTTGATCTTAGGGGAAAGTTTCGAGTCTTTCAGCATTAAGTATGATGTTAGCTGTCGGGTTTTTGTTTTTATGATGAAAGAGTATTGGATTTTGTCCAATGTTTTCTCCGTCTATTGAGATAATCATGTGGGATTCTTTTTCCCATTATTAATATAGTATATTAATACCTTGACCTCCTGTGCCCAAGTAATCCTCTCATCTCAGCCTCCTAAGTAGCTGGGACTACAGGTGTACACTATCCTACCCAGCTAACTTTTTAAAAATGCCTTTGTAGAGATGCAGTCTCTGTGTGTTTACCAGGCTGGCCTTGACTTTCTGGGCTCAAGTGATCCTCCTAAGTATTAGGTACTACAGGTGTGCACCACCATGCCCAGCTAAATTGACAGTTTTCATCAGTCTGTTTATTTTGTCTAATGTTAGTATATCCACATCAGCTCACCAGCTATCTTGTGTATTTTCCTTTTTTTAGTTGGAGTCTCACTATGTTGCCTAGGCTAGAGTGTAGTGGCTACTTACAGGCACGATCATAGTGCAGTGCAGCCTCAAATTCCTGGGCTCAAGTGACCCTCCTGCCTTGGCCTCCCAAGTAGGTGGGACTGCAGGCTTACGCCACCATACCCAGCTACCAGCTCTCTTTTGGTTATTGTTTCCATGGTCTATTTTTTTTTCCTTTTCCTTTTAACCTATTTGTGTCTTTGACTCTAAAGTGCCTTAGCCAGGTGTCATGGCTCACACCTGTAATTCCAGCACTTTAGGAGGCTGAGGCGGGCAGATCACTTGAAGCCAGGAGTTTTAGACCAGCCTGGCCAACATGGTGAAACCCCATCTCTACTAAAAATATTTTAAAAATTAGTTGGGCATTGTGGTGTGCACCTGTAATGCCAGCTACTGGGGAGGCTTTAGGTGGGAGGATAGCCTGAGCCATGGGAGATCAAGGCTGCAGTGAGTCGTGATCTGATTGCATGACTGCTCTCCAGCCTGGGTGACAGAGCAAGACTGTCTCAAAAAAAAAAAAAATCGCTTCTTAGCCTTTTGGCTAAGATCAAGTGTAGTTATCTATTCCTATCAGTTTGAAGTGCCTTAATTTCTCTTCCACTTTTTGGACAGGTAGTTTTGCTGGATATAGAATTCTTATTAGCTTTTGTCTTTGAGTACTTTGATTATGCCACTGCTGCCTTCTAGCCTTTGTGGTTTCTGATGAGAAATCAGCTGTTAATCTTACTGAGGATCTCTTTTATGTGAGACGTTGCTGCTCTCTTGCTGCTTTTATGTTTCTCTGTTGACCACAGTTTGACTATGATGTATCTTGGTGTGGATTTCTTTGTTCATTCTATTTGGAGTTCATTGAGCTTCTTGGATATGTAAATTAATGTTTTTAATCACACTTGGGAAGTTTTTGGCCGCTATTTCTTCAGATTTTTTTTTTTGTAACTAACTCTCCTCTCCCTCTTGGACTCATTATGTTTATTGTTGGTATACTTGATGTACCACAGTTCTTAGACTGTTCATTTTTCTTTATTCTTCTTTCTTTATGTTTCTCAGGGACAGTTTTGGTTGCTGTTTTTCCTTTATGTGGGCCATACTTTGTTTCCTTATATGCTTTGTAATTTTTTGTTGAAAACTGGACATATTGTGGCAATATGTGGCAACTCTAGAAGTCAGATTTTCCCCTCTTGCCAGTGTTTGTTACTGCTTGATGTAGTTGTTTGTTTTTTTTAGTGTTTTTTTTTGTTTGTTTTTTGTTTTTGAGATGGAGTTTTGCTCTTGTTGCCCAGGCTGGAGTGCAGTGGTGTGATCTTGGCTCACTGCAACCTCCACCTCCTGGGTTCAAGTGAGTCTCCTGCCTCAGCCTTCCAAGTAGCTGGGATTACAGGCACCTGCCACCGTGCCCGGCTAACTTTTTGTATTTTTATTAGAGATGGGGTTTCATCATGTTGGCCAGGCTGGTCTCGAACTCCTGACCTCAGGTGATTCATCCGCCTCAGCCTGCAAAGTACTGGGATTACAGGTGTGAGCTACCGTGCCCGGCCCTAGTGATTTTTCTGATATAATTTTTTAAAGTTGGTATTGTTTGTCATGCATGGCTGTACAGTTTCTGTCCCATTAGTTAGTGGTCAGCTAATGATTGGACAGAGATTTCCTTAAATTCTTTGTACCAAAAACAAAAAATCTGCAGAGTAGTTCTGTATTTGTGTTGGGGCACACCTGCAATACTCAACCAAGAAGTTTACAATGTTGCTTCAGCCTTCACTATCTGCTTGTGCAAAATACAAAGTTAGGGCACATGTAGAGCTTAGGGGCCTTCTCAGCTCTTTCCTAACCATATGTACTGCCCTGGTCATGGGCAGTAGATTCCCAGGTATATGTTGGACCTTTTCAGAGTCCTATTCCCCAGAAACATCTCACTCCGTAACCTCTTCTAAACTTCTTGGGTAGTCTATTTGCACCAGTTGCTTTCATTGCTTCAGGCAACAGAGACTAAAGCATTTTCCTGTAAGTGTTTTCAACAAACGCTACTCAGGAGCAGCTTTAGCACAAGGTGAGTTAGAGTTACAAAGGTGAAATAAAGACAAGCCTCTTTTTTTTTTTTTTTTTTTTTGAGATGGAGTCTTGCACTGTTGCCCAGTCTGGAGTGCAATGGTGCAATCTCAGCCCACTGCAACCTCCACATCCCGGGTTCAAGCGATTCTCCTGCCTCAGCCTCCCAAGTAGCTGGGATTACAGGCACCTGTCACCACACCCTACTAATTTTTGTATTTTTAGTAGAGACAGGGTTTCACCATGTTGGTCAGGCTGGTCTTGAACTCCTGACCTCAGGTGATCCACCCACCTCGGCCTCCCCAAGTATTGGGATTACAGGCATGAGCCACTGTGCCTGGCTAGGACAAGCCTTTTGATCAGGTCATTTTAGAGGATCAGATCGGCTTAAGATAGTTTGTAAATGAGGTTTATTCTGCTCCCACCTGGACCTATACCTTAAATATGGACTGTTATTTTCAAGGCTGCTACTGAGTGAGGAGCAGGGGATGAGAACAGGGTAAGTTACAATGCCAGAAAGCTCACTGTTCTTACTGCGTTTCACTTGTTTTGAATAAGTTGCTGCAAGCTTTTAGTTAGTTTACAATGTTCTGAAAAAGGTGATTCTGACAGGTTTTGGCAGGTTTTTAAAATTGCTTTTGTGGAGTAATGGACTTCTGGAGTTCTTTTCTCTGCCATTTTCAGTGACATCACTCCTTGATTCACTCTGTCTCTCATTTCTTGAAGTATTTTCTTTGTCTTTGAAGTTTAAGAGCTTAATTCAGATGTGTTGAGTTGAATATCTTGTATTAATTTTCCCAGAACATAGTGGGTTATTTCAGTGCTGCACAGTCGTGGTATAGTTGTGTGTTTTCATAGTTTCTTGAAGTAAGAATTATTACAAATACTTTTGTAATTTGGGCTGTGTTTTTCAGGCACATCTGCTGATCTTGCTCGGGCTTAACTCATCCAGCTGTATTCATCTGATGTCTTTACTGTGGCTGGTGGTCTAAAACATCCTTACTCCCATGTTTGGAGTCTTGGCACTGGCTATTAGCTGAGCCCTTCTTTCCACATCATTCAGCTAGGCTGAGCGTCTTTACATGCCATAGGAACATTCTAAAAGACTGAAAGTGGAAGTTGAAGGCCTCTCAAGACCTTTGCCATCTTCTAATTGCCGCTCTAGCTTTTCAGCCACAAGTCAGGCCTTTTCCTTTCTTATGTTTTAATAATCTTGTTTTTCCTCCCATTATGTTTTCATCTTTGATTGTTTCTTCTTTCAGTGGTATTTTGGTAAAATACAGTAAGTTTTGTTGCTGTAAGTTCATATACACTCAATCCCTAGGAGCTGCACCCCTGTGGATAGATTGGGTTAGGGACACACATACCCATTAGGAGAAGAGAGACTCTGGAATGAGTGAGATTATCAGCATACTTAATATTACTCCTGTTATGGAGGTAGCCAGCAAATTTTTTTAATTTTATTTTTTAATTGATAAAATAATTGTATTCATGGGGTATGTAGTGATGTTTTGATTCATATAATGTATAGTGATCAGATCAGGATAATTAGCATATTCATAATCTCAAACATTGGTCGTTTCTTTGTGATGGGAATGTTCAGTATCCTTCTAGCTATTTGAAACTCTGTTATTGTTAAGTATAGTCATCCTACAGTGGTCTAGAACTTACTCCTATCTAGCTGTAATTTTGTATTCTTTCACGAATCTCTATCTTTCCCTTCTCTCTCCCCTTCCTAGACTCTAGTGTCCTCTGTTCTGCCTTCTGCTTCCATGAAATTAACTGTTTTTTTTGTTTCCACATATGAGTGAGAATATGCGATGTTTAATTTTCTGTTCCTGGCTTATTTCACTTTACATATCGTCCTCCAGTTCCACCCATGTTGCTGCAAATGACAGGATTTCATTCCTTTATATGGCTGAGTAGTATTTCATTGTGTATATATATCATATTATCCTCATCTGTTTGCTTGGCTTTTTGTTTTGTTTTTTTGAGACAGGGTCTCGCTCTGTCGCCGATGCTAGAGTGCAGTGACACAATCATAGCTCACTGCAGCTTCAACCTCCTGGGCTCAAGTGACTCTTCTGCCTCAGCCCCCTGAGTAGCTGGGCCTGTAGGCATGCACCACCATGCCCGCTAATTTTTTGGGAATTTTAGTAGAGATGAGGTATCGATATGTTGCCCAGCCTGGTCTCAAGCGATCCTTCTGCTTTGGCCTCCCAAAGTTCTGGGTTACAGGCGTGAGCCACAGTGCCTGGCCTGCTCTCATCTGTTGTTGGATACCTAGGTTGATTCCGTATCTTGGCTATTGTGAATAATGCTGTAGGGATGCAAATGTCTCTTCCGTATAATTTCCTTTCCTTTGGATAACATCTCAGTAGTGGGATTGCTGGAACATATAGGTAGTTTTATTTGTAGTTTTTTGAGAAACTTCCATTCTGTTCTTCATAGTGGGTTTACTAGTTTATTATCTACTCACCCATGTGGCTTAACCTTATTTTTGTTGCCTTAGGTTACTGTATCAACAACTGATAGGAGAAACAATAAACTCATTTTCAAAGTGAATTTGTTAGAAATGGATGATAAAATATTGGTTGACTTCCGGCTTTCTAAGGTATTTTTATGTTTTATTGTATTCTTTCTATGGAAATATTTCTATGTGCATTTTTTTAATGGCATTATGTTTGTATATATGTGGCATTTTGTAAATAGGTTACTTGCTTTTTTCATTTAATATTATGAGCATGTGTTTTTGTTATCTATTTACCAAATATTGTTTTTTTCAAATGACATTTTCCTTATTATAAAAGATTTTGCCAGGCATGGTGGCTCATGCCTGTAATCCCAGCACTTTGGGAGTCCGAGACGGGTGGATCTCGAGGTCAGGAGTTTGAGACCAGCCTGGCCAACATAGTGAAACCCCATCTTTACTAAAAATACAAAAAATCAGCCAGGCGTGGTGGCAGGTGCCTGTAATCCCAGCTACTTGGGAGGCTGAGGCAGGAGAATCATTTGAACCTGGGAGGCAGAGGTTGCAGTGAGCCGAGATGGCACCACTGCACTCCAGCCTGGGTGACAATACGAGAGACTCGGTCTCAAAAAAAAAAAAAAAAAAAAGTTTCTGCTTTTGTGAAAAATGTAGATAAGCAAAAAATGAGAAAATAAAAATAATTCTAAATTTTCAGTGATCACATTAATATTTTGAAGCATTTTAATATTTTTCTTAATTTATGTCTTTTAATAAAAATTATGATTTGTTACAAATATTTCATTATAATTTAATGAACCTTTACCTGTTATAATAATTCTGTGATTGCTATTTTATGCATAGATTTTTTTGTTCATATTTCTGATGATTTCTTTAGAAATCATTGATTCTAAGATGATAGTATTACAGCCCTTGATACATAAAACCAAAATAACATTTTTCTCTATTTTCTGAGAGATAGTATGTGGCTCTAAAGAGGGTTGGAGGGGTAGCTGCTGTGTTGGAGCATTTGCTGCAGTACTCTTTGTATTAGAGATTTGCTGCAATACTGTTTTTCAGATGCTTGCTACAGAATTAAATTAAGATCGTAGTATAATGAAATTCTCATAACTAAATCTATTGATTTTGGTCAATAGTGTTATGACAACAAGACTTCAGTTTAGTTGTATAGCTTATCATTAGTTTCCAAACCCTCACTGCCTATGGAATGTAATGACTTAGGTCCAGATATACCAACACCTGAAACAGATAGGATGTCATGTTTATCTGCTCTCTGAGCTCAGTGCAGTAGGAACAGTGATGGGCATGAAACCACATCAGAATTATTTGTGTAACAATTTTCTCTGCCAGGATATTTGGTCTTCATAAACAGACCTAAAAGAAAATTGCAGCTAGACTTATCTAAGGATGTTTGTCTGTTGTTACCATTAAAAAGAGATTGATTTTAGGGCAGAATTTTGTTTTTGTTTTGACATTATTTTTTAATATTATTTCTAATATAGGGTGATGGATTGGAGTTCAAGAGACACTTCCTGAAGATTAAAGGGAAGCTGATTGATATTGTGAGCAGCCAGAAGGTTTGGCTTCCTGCCACATGATCGGACCATTGGCTCTGGGGAATCCTGGTGAATATAGTGCTGCTATGTTGACATTATTCTTCCTAGAGAAGATTATCCTGTTCTGCAAACTGCAAACAGTAGTTCCTGAAGTGTTCACTTCCCTGTTTATCCAAACATCTTCCAATTTATTTTGTTTGTTCTGCATACAAATAATACCTATATCTTAATTGTAAGCAAAACTTTGGGGAAAGGATGAATAGAATTCATTTGATTATTTCTTCATGTGTGTTTAGTATCTGAATTTGAAACTCATCTGGTGGAAACCAAGTTTCAGGGGACATGAGTTTTCCAGCTTTTATACACACGTATCTCATTTTTATCAAAACATTTTGTTTAATCCAAAAAGTATATATTCTTCCATGTTGATTTAATTATAAGATGAACCAATAAAGACATAATTCTTGTGATTTTGGACAGTAGATTTATCAGTCTTTAAAGCGAAGCCAGCTTCAAAACATATCCCCAAGATTTGTACTTATATTTTCAAAAGGGCCTGGCCAGTTATATAAACCTGTTTTTGAATTATAATGATTAAAATTGCAAGTAGGTGTTTTTTCCAGTGTAGTTAGTAAAATATTTGTATTTTACAGTATTGCATAAACTCTAGTGCTTAACTAACTTTACTCTAAAAATTACTGTTGAACATCTTAAATATTTTTCTATATTTTCTACTTTCATAGCCATATTTTAACCTTTTGAACTTACTGGTGACCAAGCTTTTAGGTGATAAAGAATAAAAGGGAAGGGAATAGTAAGGAAGCTATAAGAAAAATAGATCTGATTCTTTGTTCCTTTACCTATTAGACTTACAAAAACTTTGTTTTTCTAATAAAATTTGTATTAACTTTGGGGCATATTAGGTTGAGGCCTTGGCTCCTGCCTGTAGTCCCAGCTACTTAGGAGGCTGAGAGAGGAGGATTGCATGAACCTAGAAGTTTGAGGCTGTAGTGAGCTGTGATTGCACCAGTGCACTCCAGCTTGGATGACAGAGTGAGACCCTGCCTCTAATAAAAATTTTTAAAATTATAAAACATTATAAAATTAATCAGTTATTTTAATCTGAAGCCAAGAACATGTAGAATGTTATGATTAGAGTTTATCACATATTAATGTATACTGGCAAATTGTGTTACTGGAGTATACCCATAGGAGGAATAAATTTGAACCTGTTTTATTTATTTGAACCTATTTAGGGTATGCCTAAGAATTGAGTCAGTATAAATTCTCAAATATGGGAGAAATTTTGTTCTTGAGAATTATCTGAGTCATTAGTATCTTTCAAAAACAGCTCTCACTGACTTGAACCTCTTCTGTGAGCTCTAGCCTTTTACCTACTTTACATTTCCACTTGAATGTCTAGTAGGCATCTCATGACCAAAAACAGCTTTTGATTCCTGTTCTCCAACCTGTTCCTCTCCTAGTTTTCTCCATCTCAGAAATGTCACTTCCTCTGCAAAGTGTTTCCCTGACTTACCTAAAATAATAACCTCCTCTGTTTGCTGTGGGAATTTGTATAGAATGGTGGGAAAATTTCAAGTTTCATATTTGGATTAGCTCTGACATTTATTTATCTGAACACTGGTAATTGCCTCAGTAAAGACACTGATAATAAATACCTTTTAGAGTTATTTTAATCTTTAATGCTTTAATGTGCAGGAAGAGTATAGTGTCCTGTTTTGCACAGAAAGGCATTCTGTAAATAATAAGTTGCCTTAATTTTCCTGTAATGTTCATTATATTGTTGTGGGAAGGTATTTACTCCTATTATTAAAAATAAAAATGTGTAAAATTTACTACCTGAAGATAACAGTTCAAATTTGGTGGAAAAATCAACCTATGCTTGTGTGTGTGTGTGTGTGTGTGTGTATGTGTGTGTGTGTAATGTGTACAGTGTGTGTGGTCGTCGAGATAAGCATAATTACATAATAATACATAAAATATGTACAGTTCAATGTGCAGTTGTAAAGTTAACATTCACTTAACCACAACTCAATTGTAGAAAGATCATTTACAGACCCTTAAGAACTTCCTATATACAGTCTCCCAGTCACAACCCACTTCCTTCCCCCAGAAATAATCACAAAATAGACTTTGGCGATAATCCTTTCCTTGGTGTGTTTTAGAGTGTTCTCAACTATTTATGCAAATAATATCATTTAGTTTATGTATTTTTAATTAATATGGTTTTATTAATGAACTTTATATAAATTTTGCTGTATTTTTCATGTGTTGATTTTTCTTTATAGCCATGCTTTTGTGCATATTGAATTCATTAATTTTAATTTTTATATAGGATGGTATTTATGAACATCCCACTAACTATTCTGCTGCTAATTGATATTTGGGTTGTGTACAGTTTGATGCTATTATAAAATTCTTCTAAGAACATTCTTGTACACATTCGTTTTGCTAGGTCCTAGAATCTAAGGTATATATCCAGAAGAGGAATAGCTGGGTATTAGGATAGAATAATGACAAACTATTTTCTAAAGTGATTGTACCAATTAGTGTTTCCATAGGAGAAAAGTGTACAGTTACTGGAAAAACAGTTTGGAATGATCTAAAGTATAAGAATGTTCATAGCAACAGAATGTGTTTCTAGTATTCCAAATTTTCACCTACAGTTGGTGTGGTCAGTATAAGTTGTTGTTTTTGTTTTTGTTATGTTTTTTTTTCCTTTGAGACAGGGCCTCACTTTGCTGCCCAGGCTGGAGAGCAGTGGTACAAACACAACTCACTGCAGCCTTACCCTCCCAGGCTCAAGCAATCCTCCTGTTTCAGCCTCCCAAGTAGGTGTTAATTTGCTTGTTCCTAAGTTTAAATGAGGTTGAGCATTTTATGACATGCCTGTTCTAGTCTTTTCCTTATTGTTCTAATTGCCTTTTCTTTTTCTTAATAATTTCAGTTCTTCATATGTTCAGCATACTAGTCCTTTGTCAATTTACATGTGTTGAATATATATACCCTCCCATTCTGTGGCTTATTGTTCCATCCTTCATGGACATTTGTAATTTTAATGTCCTAGTTAGACCTTTTCTCTGTCTAGTGTTTTATATTTTGTATTAAAGGAGTCATTCACTACTCCAAGATCATGAAGATTTTCTTGTACGTAATCATGCAATCTTCTTAAAAGCTTTATGGCTTTTGCTTTTTTTTTTTTTTTTTTTTTTTTAAGAGTCTTGTTGTGTCTCCAAAGCTGGAGGGCAGTGGCACAATCACAGCTCACTGCAGCCTCAGCCTCCCTGGCCCAAGTGATCCTTCCACCTCAGCCTTCTGAGCTGGGACTATAGCCATGCACCACCATGCCCAGCAAATTTTTTATTTTTTTGAAGAGATCAGATTTCACTGTGTTGCCAAGGCTGGTTTCGAATGCCTGGGCTCAAGTGATCATCCTGCCTTGGCCTCCCAGAGTGCTGGGATTACAGGTGTGAGCCACCATGCCTGCCTGGCCTGTTTTTTGGCTGATTTAGGTCTATAATTCATCTGAAATTGGCTTTTGTGTAGAATGTGAGGTAGAGATTAGGTTTCATTTTTTCCCTTCATATGGCTATCCAGTTTAGCACTGGTTATTGAAAAGATCATTATTTTTTCACTAGTCTTCATTGATATCCAATCAAGTGTTCAAATGTTTTAATTATTTTTATACTTTGTATTGAATCAGATCCAAATAAAGTTTAAACTTTGTAGCTATGCTTTTGTGCATATTGAATTCATTAATTTTAATTTTTATATAGGATGGTATTTATGAACATCCCACTAACTATTCTGCTGCTAATTGATATTTGGGTTGTGTACAGTTTGATGCTATTATAAAATTCTTCTAAGAACATTCTTGTACATGTTCATTTGTTTTGCTAGGTCCTAGAATCTAAGGTATATATCCAGAAGAGGAATAGCTGGGTGTTAGGATAGAATAATGACAAACTATTTTCTAAAGTGATTGTACCAATTAGTGTTTCCATAGGAGAAAAGTGTACAGTTACTGGAAAAACAGTTTGGAATGATCTAAAGTATAAGAATGTTCATAGCAACAGTATGTGTTTCTAGTATTCCAAATTTTCACCTACAGTTGGTGTGGTCAGTATAAGTTGTTTTTGTTTTTGTTATTTTTTTTTTCCTTTGAGACAGGGCCTCACTTTGCTGCCCAGGCTGGAGAGCAGTGGTACAAACACAACTCACTGCTTTTAGTCTGTAAGTTCCCTCTTTATTCCCTTTTTTTCTCTTGCAGTTTATTGGTTGAAGAATCCAGCTGGTTTACTCTATGATTTTCTTAAGTCTAGATTTGTGGGTTTGATTGCTATGATAGTTTCAGATCTTTCTTCTATTTTCTGCGTATCTTATAAATACATTTGAGATACTAGTCCTGTGTCAAGTATATGTTGCATATAGACATTTTATAAATTTCCTAAGTACCATTTTTCTTCATGCCACAAATTTTTATGTGTACTATTTTTGTTATCCAGCTCAAATTTTTTTTCTAATATTGTTATGACTTTTTTCTATATTTTTACATTGTAGTTCTCAGATCTTTTTATGATTTATTTTTTGATCCATACATTATTTAGAATTATGTTTCTGAATTTCCAGGCCTTTGAGAATTGTTTTTATTGAGATAGTCACATACCTTAAAATTCACTTTTTAAAGTGTTGTACCCCCTTTAAAGTGCACTTCTGTGGTTTTTACTATGTTCATAAAGGTATGCAACCATCACCATTCTCAAATTCTAAAACAATTCCATCACTTCAGAAAGAACCTCCCTACTCACTAGCAGTCACTCCCCACTTTTTCTTCCTCCAGTCTCTGGAAAATACTAACCTACTTTTTGTCTCTATGGATTTGCTTATTCCAGACATTTCATCTAAATAGAATTGTATAACACATGTGTGGCTTCTTTCACTTAATGGTTTCAAGATTCTCCATGTTGTAGCATGTATCAGGACTCCTTATGGCTGAATAATTTTCGTGTGTGTATTGTACATTCTGTTCATTATGCGGACATTTGAGTTCTTTTTACTTCTTGGTTATTATGAATAAGGCTGCTGTGCACATTCTTTTACAGCTTGGTGTGTGTCCACACATTTTCAGTTTTCTTGGGTATGTACCTAGGGGTAGAATTGCTTGATAGTGATAGTTTTTACAATTGTTGGGTACAGGCTTCGATATATCTCCATGTAATCAACTGAGTTAATCATATTCGGATCTTGTATATCCTTACTGCTTATTCAGTGAATTACTAGAGAAGCATGTTAAAATTTACTATGATTTGGATTTGTGTATTTTTACTTGTGGTTCTCATTTTTTTTTTTAAGAGACAGGGTCTCACTATATTGCCTAGGCTACACTCAAGCTCCTAGGCTCAAGCGATCTTCCTGCCTCAGTCTCCCAACTAGCTGGGACTACAGGTATACGCCACCATGCCTGGCTAGGTTCTGTTAATTTTGCTTTATACATTTTGGGACTATTTCCTTAGGTTATATACTGATACATACTTGTCATATCTTCTTAGTGAATTAAACCATTTATTTATTTAGAAGTAACTTCTTTATAGATATAATAATACTTTTGCCTTAAATATTCTTTATCTGATATTAATCTAGCCCCACTTGCTTTCTTTTGGCTAATATTTATATGATTTCCATGAAGGATTTATTAACAAAAAAAAAAAAGAAAAAGTTTGCATGGCATAACTTTTTTGAGACGGAGTTTCACTCTTGTTGCCCAGGCTGGAGTGCAATGGCGCGATCTCGGCTCACTGCAACCTCCGCCTCCTGGGATCAAGCGATTCTCCTGCCTCAGCCCCCCCGAGTAGCTGGGATTACAGGCATGTGCCACTATGCCTGGCTAATTTTTGTATTTTTAGTAGAGACAGGGTTTCTCCATGTTGGTCAGGCTGGTCTCGAACTCCTGACCTCAGGTGATCTGCCCACCTCGACCTCCCCAAGTGCTGGGATTACAGGCATGAGCCACCGCACCTGGCCTGGCATAACTTTTTATCTTTTTACTTTTACCTTTCTAAATCGTGTAAAATGTCCCTCTTTTAATTATTTTTAAAATCCAATCTGACAGTGTTTGTTTTTCAATAGACCATTTATTCCATTTGCTTTCACCGTAATTACTGATATATTCGGGTTTATTTCTATCATCTTACTTTGGTTCCACTGGATTTGCATTCTTTTCTACCATTTTTTTGCCTTAAAAATTTTTTTGTCTTGCTTTGTAATTTATTTTTGAGACAGGGTCTCACTCTGTCACCCAGGCTAGAGTGCAGTGGTGCCATCTCAGCTCACTGCCACCTCTGCCTCCTGGGTGCAAGTGATTCTTGTGCCTCAGCCTCCCCAGTAGCTGGGATTATAGGCGTGTGCCGTCATGTCTGGCTAATTTTTGTATTTTTAGTAGAGACAGGGTTTCACCATGTTTTCCAGGCTGGTCTCAAACTCTTGGCCTCAAGTTATCTGCCCACCTTGGCCTCCTAAAGTATTGAGATTACAGGCGTGAGCCACCACGCCCAACCTTGCTTAGTATTTTTTAAAAATCATTTTATTTATCCTCCTCTCCTACTTTGGAATCTATATGCTTTTTTTTTTGAGGGTTACTCTAACTTATTACAATACACATACTTGTTATAGTCTGAAGTCAGTCTCTTGTCCTCTTTCTGACAATCAAAGATCTTTACGCTTTTATAATTTATATACAATTGTCTATTTTGATAATATATATGTGTTTTTCTATGTAAATATGTGTACATACATATCTTTGAAGAGATAGTAGATTTGCATGTAGTTGTAAGAGTTAATACTGAGATATCCTGTGCACCTTTTACTCAGTTTTCCCCACTGATATCCAATAAAATAATATAACCAGGATATTGGCATTGATAAGGTCAAGATAGAGCATTTCCATCACCACCAGAATTCCTCATGATACCCTTTTATAGCAACATTCACTTTCCTCCCACTTCCTGACAACTACTAATCTTTTCTCTGTTCCTGTAATTTTGTCATTATAAGAATGGTATCTTAGCCTGTTTAGGCTTCTAGAACAAATACACTGTAAACTGTGTGGCTTATAAACAACAAACATCTATTTCTAACAATTCTGGAGTCTGGGAAGTCCAAGTTCCAGGTGCCAGCAGATTCAGTGTCTGGTGAGGGCCTCTTCCCCATAGATGTCACCTTTTTACTGTGTCCCCACATAGTGGAAGGGGCAAAGCAGCTCTCTGGGGCCTCTTTTTTAAGGGCACCAATTCCATTCAGGAAGGTCCTGCCCCATAACCTAATCACTTCCCAAAGTCCCCACTTCCCAATACTATCACATTGGGAACTAGGTTTCAGTATATTAATTTGTCTGGAGGGGAATACGAGCATTCAGACCACAGCAGTTACATAAATAAAATCATATAGTATTGTACCTTTTGGAACTGGAACTGGCTTTTTTCATTCAACATAATTCTCTGGAGATCATCCAGGTTGTTAGCCTGTATCAAGTTCATTCCTTTTTATTGCTATGTGGTACCCATGGTATTGTTTAACCATTCACCTGCTGAAGGACGTCTTTGTTGTATCTACTTTTTTGCTATTGTGACTAAAGGTGCTATAAATATCTACAGGCTTTTGTGTGAATATAGTCTTTTTTTCTCTGGGATAAATGTACTGGAGTGGCACTACTGAATTATATGGTAGTCATATGTTTAGTTTTTGAAAAAACTGCCACTCATTTCCAGAATGGCTGTACTGTTTTATATTCTCACCACCAATATATGAGTAATGCAGTTTCTTCACATCCTCACCAATGTTGTCACTATTTTTTATTTTAGCCATATTTTAGCCATTCTGATAGGTATGTAGTAATATCTCATTGTGAGTTGAATTTGCATTTCCCTAGTGGGTAATGATGTTGAACATCTTTTCATGTACTCATTTGTCATCTATGTATCTTTGATGAAATATCTCTTCATGTCTTTTGTTCGTGTTCCAATTAGATTTATATACATTGAGTTTTTAAAGTTACTTATGTAGTCTAGATACTAGTCCTTTGTCAAATATGTCATTTGTAAATATAGTCTCCCATTCTGTTGCTTATCTTTTCATCCTGTTAACAGGGTGCTTTATAGGGCAGAAGTTTTTAATTTCAATGAAATCCAATTTACCAATTTTTTCTTATATGGATCATGTTTCTGTTGTCTATCCTAGAATAAGCCTAGATTCTGAAGATTTTTTCCAGTGTTTTTTCTTAAATTTTTAGTTTAAAACTGAAGCACTTCAAATTAATTTTCATATAGGTGTGAACCTTAGATTGAATTTCATTTTTTTGCCTCTGAATCTTAAGTTGTTCCACCATTTGTTGAAAAGGCTATCTTTCCTCCACTGAATTGCTTTTTAAAATTTAATATTAGAGAGCAGTTTTTATTTTTATTTGTTTATTTTTATATATTTATTTTTGTTTATAAGTTCCTTGTAGATTCTGGATATCAGACCTTTGTTGGATACGTGGTTTGCAAATATTTTCTTCCTTTCCATAGATTGTCTCTTTACTCTGTTGATAGTTTCTTTTGCCGTGCAGAAGCTCTTTAGTTTAATTAGGTATCATTTGTCAATTTTTGTTTTTGTTGCAATTGCTTTTGATGTCTTCATGATAAAATCTTTTCCAGGGCCTATGTCAAAATGGTATTTCCTGGGTTATCTTCCAGGGTTTTTATAGTTTTAGTTTTACGTTTAAGTCTTTAATCCATCTTGACTTGATTTTTGTTTGTGGTACAGGAAAGGAGTCCACCTTCAGTCTTCTGCATATGGGTAGTCAGTTATCACAGCATCATTTATTGAGTCCTTTTTCCATTGCTTGTTTGAATCCACTTTCCATTTGAGTCCTTTTCCCCTTGCTTGTTTTTGTCAACTTGGTCAAAGATCAGATGGTTGTAGGTGTGCAGCATTACTTCTGTGCTCTCTATCCTGTTCCACAAGTCTATGTGTCTGCTTTTGTACTTAGTGCTATGCTGTTTTGGTTACTGCAGCCTTGCAGTATAGTTTGAAGTGAGGTAGTATGATGCCTCCAGGATAATAGCCATTTTAACACGAGAGATATCTCAATGTGGTATTGATATGCATTTCCCTGCTGATTAGTCATGTTGAACTATTTTTTGTTTGTTTTTTTGTTTTGAGACACAGTCTCACTCTGTTGCCCAGGCTGGAGTGCAATGGTGCGATCTTGGCTCACTGCAACTTCCACCTCCTGGGTTCAAGCAGTTCTCCTACCTCAGCCTCCCAAGTAGCTGGGATTACAGTCGCCTGCCACTACACCTGGCTAATTTTTTGTATTTTTGGTAAAGACAGGGTTTTACCATGTTGGCCAGGCTGGTCTCGAACTCCTGACCTCAAGTGATCCACCCATCTCAGCCTCCCCAAGTGCAGGGATTACAGGTGTGAGCCACCATGCCTGGCCAAACATTTTTTCATATACCTATTGGCCATTTGTATGTCTTTTGAGAAATGTCTGTTCAGTTCTTTTGCCCATTTTAAAATCAGATTTGTTTTGTTTTATTTCCTATTGAGCTGTCTGAGTTTCATATGAATTCTGGTTATTAATCCCTTGTCAGATGGATACTTTGCAAATATTTTCTCCCATTCTGTAGGTTGTCTCTTCATTCCGATTTTTTTTTTTTTTTTTTGCTGTGCAGAAATGTTTTAGCTTGATGTAATACTATGTCTGTTTTTGCTTTTGTTTCCTGTACTTGTGATGTCTTCCACAGAAAAACCTTTGCCCAGACCTGTGTCCTCTTAGTGTTTTCCAGATGTTTTCTTCTAGTAGTTTTATAGTTGCAGGTCCTACATTTAGATCTTTTTTTTTTTTTTTTTTTTTTATTGAGACGGAGTCTTGCTCTGTTGCCCAGGCTGGAGGAGTGCAGTGGCGCGATCTCGGCTCACTGCAAGCTCCACCTCCCGGGTTCATGCCATTCTCCTGCCTCAGCCTCCTGAGTAGCTGGGACTACAGGCGCCCACCACCATGCCTGGCTAATTTTTTGTATTTTTAGTAGAGACAGGGTTTCACCATGTTAGCCAGGATGGTCTTGATCTCCTGACCTCGTGATCCACCTGCCTCGGCCACCCAAAGTGCTGGGATTACAGGCGTGAGCCACCACACCCGGCCCACATTTAGATCTTTTAATCCACTTTCAGTTGATTTTTTTGTGTGTATATGGTGAAAGATACGGATCTAGTTTCATTCTTTTGCTTATGGATATCCAGTTTTTCTAGAATCATTTATTGAAGAGACTGTCCCCAGTGTAGGTTCTTGGCATCTTTGTTGAAAATGAGTTGGCTATAAAAATGTGGATTTATCTCTGGGTTCTCTATTCTGTTTCATTGGTCTACATGTGTATCTGTATTCTAGTATTGGTCTGTTTTGGTTACTGTAGCTTTGTAGTATAATTTGAAGTCAGGTGGTACGATGTCTCCAGCTTTGTTTTTTTGGGTTTTTTTTTTGGTTTCTGTCCTTGATTCTATTGATGTTGATATGTCATGTTTATTGATTTGCATATGTTGAACTATCTTTACACCCCTGGGATGAATTCTACCTGATCATGGGAAAGATCTTTTTAATGTGTTTTTTGGATTCTGTTTTAGAGTATTTTGTTGACGATTTTTGCATCTATATTTATCAGGGATATTGGTCTGTAATTTTCTTTTTATGTTACATCTTTGCCTGATTTTGATATTATGGTAATGCTGGCCTGCTAAAATCAGTTTGATAGTATTCCTTCCTCTTCACTTTTTTGAGTAGTTTGAGTAGAATTGATATTAGTTGTTCTTTAAATGTTTGATAGACTTCAGCAGTGAATCCATTAGGTCCTGAGATTTTCTTTGATGGAAGACTTTTTATTACTGCTTTGATCTTGCTACTCATTATTGATATGTTCAGGTTTTCTATTTCTTCATGGTTCAATCTTGATAGGTTGTTTGTATCCAGGAATTTATCCATGTCTTCTAGCTTTTCCAATTTTTTGGCATATAGTTGTTCATGATAGTCTCTAATGATCTTTTGTGTTTCTGTGGTACCACTTGTCATTTTTCCTTTTTCGTCTCTGATTTTATTTATTTGGGTCTTCACTCCCACCCACCCCCCTTTTTTTTTTGTAGTCTAGGTAAAGATTTCTTGAATCTTGTTGATCTTTTCCAAAAAACAACTTTTTGTTTCATTTATCTTATTGCACTTTTGTCTAAATTTATTTATTTCTACATTGATCTTTATTTCTTTGCTTAACTTTGGATTTGATTTTTAAAAAAAAGTTTAGTTCTTTGTTTTAGTTCATTGAGGTGCATTTTTAGGTTGTTTATTTTTTTTCTATTTTTTTATGTAAGCATTTATTGCTACAAATTTCCTTTTTAGCACTACTTTTGCTGGATCCCATAGATTTTGATATATATTGTGTTTCCATTTTCATTTAAGAAATTTTTAATTTTACTTCTAATTTTTTTTTCTTTTTACTTATTGGTCTTTCAGAAGCACATTTTTTAATTTTCATGTATTTGTACAACTTCCAAAGTTCCTCTTATTATTGATTTCTAGTTTTATTCCAGTGTGGTTGGGCAATATACTTGATATGATTTTGACCTTTTTGAATTTGTTGAGACTTGTTTTGTGGCCTCTCATATGGTCTGACTTGAAAAGTGTTCCATATGTGATGACAAGAACATGTATTCTGCAGTAGTTGGATGAAATGTTCTATAAATTTCTGTTAGATCTGTTTGGTCTAAAGTGTAGTTTACCTCTGATGTTTCTTTGATGATCTGGATGATCTGTTCACTGCCAAAGAGGGTTGTTGAAGACCCCTAATGTTACTGTATTGCAGTCGGTCTCTTCCTTGAGATCTAGTAATATTTGCTTTATTTATTTAGGTGCTATGGTGCTGGGTACATGTGTATTTACTATTTTTCTCTCGCTACATTGACCTCTTTAACAATCTATAAGGATGTTATTTCCTTTTACAGTTTTGGCTTAAAGTCTATTTGATATAAATACAGGTACTCCTGGTCTTTTTTGCTTTCTGTTTACTTGGAATATATTTTTCCAACCCTTCACTTTCAGTTTATATGTATCTTCGTAAAGTGAGTTTCTTGTGGGCAGAATATAGTTGAATCTTGATTTCTTTTTTCAATCCATTCAGCCAACTTTTGTTGTTGTTGTTGTTTTGTTTTTGTTTTTGTTTTTTTTTAAAGAAAAATTTACCTTTGTTATAGATTAAAGGGTACACATGCTGGTTTATTACATGGGATAATTTCATGATGCTGAGGCTTGGGGTCCCAGTGATTCTGTCACCAAGGCAGTAACCATAGTACCCAACAGATGGTTCTTCAGTCCGTTTCCCCTGCTCTCTCTCCCTGCTATTGATCCCCACTATTGTTCTCATCTTTACATTCACGTATACTCCATATTTAGCTTCCACTTATAAATGAGAACATGTTGTATTTGGTTTTCTCTTCTTGCATTAGGTCACTCAGGATAAAGGCCTCCTGCTCCATCCATGTTGCTGCAAAGGTCATTATTTCATTCTTTTTCATGGCTAAATACTATTCCTTGTAAATGATTCCTCTCCATTGTAAATGAACTTGTGCTCTTGAATTGGTTCTCAGCTGGAACACTGTTGGTTTATAAAAATGCTAGTGATCATTGTACATTGATTTTGTCAATTCCAGGAGCCTTGTGTCAGATTCTTTAGGGTTTTTTATGTATGGACTCATATCGTCAGTAAAGAGAGATAGTTTGACTTCTTTTCCTATTTGAATTTCTTTCATTTCTTTTTCTTGCCTCATTGCTCTGGCTAGGACTTCCAGTACTAAGTTTTTTGTTTCTGAGACAAAGTCTTGCTCTGTCACCCAGGCTGGAGGGCAGTGGCACGATCTCAGTTCACTGCAACCTCTGCCTCCCGGGTTTAAGAAATTCTTGTGTCTCAGCCTCCCAAGTAGCTGGAATTACAGATGCGTGCCACCATGCCTGGCTGATTTTTGTATTTTTGGTAGAGATGGGGTTTCACCATGTTGGCCAAGCTGGTCTCAATCTCCTGACCTCAAGTGATCCACCCACATCAGCCTCCCAAAAAGTGCTGGGATTACAGGCATGAGCCACCACACCCGGCTGATTTTTAAAAGAGTTTCCAGTAAGTTTTAGTTACTATCTTCATTGTAAGGATTAGTCCAAATAATGTATCCCATCATTAAGTCTCAGTTGCTAGTATTTTTCCTCTAATTGATTATGTATTTCCTTAGAATAAAGGCCTTCTCACAGACAACCTGGTTTTGTTAACAGAAATGAGGGTATTTAACATTGATATAACACTATTGTCTAGTTCAAGGTCTGCATTCAAATTTTATCAGTTCTAATAATGTCTTTTATAAAAAAATGTTTTTCCCCTTGCCTGTGTTCAGACCGAGATCATGCATGGTTTTCATGTCCCCTTAGTCTCCTTTCATTTGGAATAGTTCCTTGATGTTTATATTTCTTGACCTTGATACTTTAGAAAAATACAAACCAGCTATTTTGTATAATTTCCCTAAATTTTGTTTTATCTCATGTTCTCACATTATTGGGTTCAAATTATGCATTTTCACAAGACCACTGTAGTGATGATGTATACTCAATTATTTATGTTGGGATTTTTGCCATTTTTTTTGTTGTTTAACATTTTTCTTTGACCCAGCTAATTGTTGGGGTTTTTAAAATTTCATTTTAATTTCTCTTTTTTAATTAATTATTTATTTATTTTTGAGACAAGGTCTGTTGTCTCAAAAACAGACCTTGTCTGTTGTCCAGGGTATAGTGCAGTAGCACAATCATAGCTCACTGCAGCCTCAAATCCCTGGGCTCAAGGAATTCTCCTGCCTTAGTCTCTGGGTAGCTGGGACTATAGGCGCACGTCACCATGCCCGGATAATTTTTTAAAAAATAGTTTTTAGAGAGGGGGTCTTGCTATGTTGCCCAGGCTGGTCTTGAACTTCAGGGCTTAAGCAATCCTCCCATGTCAGCCTCCCAAAGTTCTGAGATTACAGGTATAAGCCACCATCCCCAGCCTTCATTTTATTTATTAGCTTTTTAACTGTACCTTTCTGTATTTTTTTAAATTCTTTTTTCCAAGGATTATCATATCTTATCACAGTTTAAAGTTAATATTGTACTACTTCACTTAAAAATAAAAACCTTTCAGAAGTATAGGTCCACTTATCTCCTCATCCTTTGTGCTATTATTGTCACATATATCTACTTACATTAAAAAAAAAGTCTGCTTTAAGCAGGCATGGCTTTTAAAATTCAGAAAAATAGTATGTATGTCTTAAATTTGCCCACATCTTTACTATATCTGGGACTGTTCATTTCTCCCTGTAGGTCACGGTTTCCACGTGGTATTGTTTCTCTTTAGCCTGAAGTTCTTTTAGCTTGTGTACATCTGCTGGTTGTGAATTCTCTTAGCTTTGGTTTATATGAAAATGTGTTACTGTCGCTTTCCAAGGGTTATTATCTTGGAGATAACATTCTGCTGACAGTATTTTCCCTTCATTACTTTGAAGTATCTCCTCTTGTTTTCTGCTTTCCATTGTTTCTGATGAGAAATCAGTCAACATTTGTATCAGTGTTCCACTATATGTAATGTATCTTTTCTTTAGACCAGTTTTGAATTTTTCTCTTTGTCTTTGAATTTCAGTAATTTGCTTATTATGTGCCTAGGTATATTTCTTTCTTTTCTTTTTTTTTCTTTTTTCCTTTTCTTTTTTTTTTGAGATGAAGTCTTGCTCTGTCACCCAGGCTGGAGTGCAGTGGTGTGATCTCGGCTCACTGCAACCTCCACCTCCCGGGTTTAAGCAATTCTCCTGCCTCAGCCTCCCAAGTAGCTGGGATTACAGGCGCCCACCACCACACTTGGCTAATTTTGTATTTTTTTAGTAGAGACGGGATTTCACCATGTTGGCCACGCTAGTCTTGAACTGCTGATCTCGTGATCCGCCTGCCTCGGCCTCCCAAAGTGCTGGGATTACAGGCATGAGCCACTGTGCCCGGCCATGCCTAGGCATATTTCTTTGTATTTATCCTGCCTTGGGTTTATTGAGCTTCCTAGATTTATAAGTTTATGTTTTTCACCCAATTTGGCAAAATTTAGTTATTTATTTAAATGCCTTTTTCTGTCTCATCTCTTTCCTATTCTCAACTGCAATATCTTACATATTATTTGTTATGTTCCACAGTTCATTGAAGCTTTATTTTAATTCTTTTCCTGTGTTCTTCCGATTTGATAATTACTATTGATGTGTCTTCAGATTTGGTGACTAAACATGGTCTCCAATATGCTATTAAACCATGTAGGGATTTTTCTCAATTACTGCACTTCTTAGTACAATAAATACAATAATTTCTATTGGTTCATTTTTATAGTTTCAGTATCTGTGTAAGATTCGTTGTCTGTTTATTCATACGGCACTATTTTCCTTTACATTCTTAAATATATCTGTAATAGCTGTTTATTGCCTTTTGTTCACTTTATTCCAATATCTGTGATTATTTGGGGGTCAAGGTCTATAGACTGCTTTTTTTTCTTGGCTATGGGTCACAATTCCCTGCTTTTTCTATGTGTAATAATTTTTTATTACATAGCAGACATAGTAAATGAGGAATTGTAGAGATTCTGGACTCTCTCTGTTCCTCTGAAGAGTATTGACTTTTGTTCTATTAGGTCTGTCTCCTTCAAAGTGGACAGAAGCTAAAATCTCTGCCCTGTTTTTTCAGCTTTCAGATGTTGTTTTTGAGCCTCCTGGAGTCAGTGACCAGACAAGAATTTGGTCAGAGGTTATCCTCAAATTTAGGGGCTTCTCTGTGGCTGTCTTCTTTTCAGGAGTACCCCCTAATTTTGCAGCTGCTCTGCTAGTCCCAACCTATGTTCTCTGAAACCTCAAACCAATGAGCCTGTGGCTTTTTGCCAGCCTGTGATGCATGGATTGAGAAGTACCCTCAAGCATAAGCTCACAAATCTCTCTTTTTAGTGGTAACTTCTCTTCAGTTCCTTTGGAGGAGCTTTCAAATCTTTTTTTTTATGTTTCGTCCAGAACATATAATTGTTATCTGTGAGAGGGTTACTTCAAATTATTCCACTATAAATGGAAGCCAGAATTTTCCTGCCCTTAAATTTTTTTTTAAGATGAGTCTCACTGTGTTGCCCAGGCTGTCTTTGAACTCCTGGGCTCAAGTGATTATCCCACCTCAGCCTCCCAAGTAGGTAGGCCTATAGACATGAGCCATTATACCCAGCTAATTTTTTAACTTTTTGTAGAGATGGGGTCTTGCTGTGTTGCCCAAGCTGGTCTCAAATGATTTTCCTGCCTCAGCCTCCCAAAGCACTGGGATTACAGGTGTGAGCCATCATGCCTGGCTCCTTAAATTTTTTTTTTTTAATACTTTAAGTTTTAGGATACATGTGCACAATGTGCAGGTTTGTTACATATGTATACATGTGCATGTTGGTGTACTGCACCCATTAACTCGTCATTTAGCATTAGGTATATCTCCTAATGCTGTCCCTCCCCTCTCCCCCCACCACACAACAGTCCCCGGAGTGTGATGTTTCCCTTCCTGTGTCCATGTGTTCTCATTGTTCAATTCCCACCTATGAGTGAGAACATGCAGTGTTTGGTTTTTTGTCCTTGCGAGTTTGCTGAGAATGATGATTTCCAGTTTCATCCATGTCCCTACAAAGGACATGAACTCATCATTTTTTATGGCTGCATAGTATTCCATGGTGTATATGTGCCACATTTTCTTAATCCAGTCTATCGTTGTTGGACATTTGGGTTGGTTCCAAGTCTTTGCTATCGTGAATAGTGCTGCAATAAACATACGTGTGCATGTGTCTTTATAGCAGCATGATTTATAGTCCTTTGGTATATACCCAGTAATGGGATGGCTGGGTCAAATGGTATTTCTAGTTCTAGATCCCTGAGGAATCGCCACACTGACTTCCACAATGGTTGAACTAGTTTACAGTCCCACCAACAGTGTAAAAGTGTTCCTATTTCTCCACATCCTTTCTAGCACCTGTTGTTTCCTGACTTTTTAATGATAGCCATTCTAACTGGTGTGAGATGGTATCTCATTGTGGTTTTGATTTGCATTTCTCTGATGGCCAGTGATGATGAGCATTTTTTCATGTTTTTTGGCTGCATAAATGTCTTCTTTTGAGAAGTGTCTGTTCATAATCCTTCACCCACTTTTTGATGGGGTTGTGTTTTTCTTGTAAATTTGAGTTCATTGTAGTTTCTGGATATTAGCCCTTTGTCAGATGAGTAGGTTGCAAAAATTTTCTCCCATTCTGTAGGTTGCCTGTTCACTCTGATGGTAGTTTCTTTGGCTGTGTAGAAGCTCTTTAGTTTAATCAGATCCCTTTTATCAATTTTGGCTTTTGTTGCCATTGCTTTTGGTGTTTTAGACATGAAGTCCTTGCCCATGCCTATGTCCTGAATGGTATTGCCTAGGTTTTCTTCTAGGGTTTTTATGGTTTTAGGTCTAACATGTAAGTCTTTAATCCATCTTGAATTAATTTTTGCATAAAGTGTAAGGAAGGGATCCAGTTTCATCTTTCTACATATGGCTAGCCAGTTTTCCCAGCACCATTTATTAAATAGAGAATCCTTTCCCCATTGCTGGTTTTTGTCAGGTTTGTCAAAGATCAGATAGTTGTAGATATGCAGCATTATTTCTGAGGGCCTTCTGTTCCATTGGTCTATATATCTGTTTTGGTACCAGTACCATGCTGTTTTGGTTATAGTGTAGCCTTGTAGTATAGTTTGAAGTCAGGTAGCATGATGCCTCCAGCTTTGTTCTTTTGGCTTAGGACTGACTTGGCGATGCTGGCTCCTTAAATTTTAACAACATATTTGAACGTACATTTTTCCCTCAACACATATACCTAATAGACTATTATTTATCTATCTTCTCCCTTCAAAAAAAAAAAGTAATTAGTGTTGACAATGTTGGCAGGCTTTCATTTCCCTTCTGGCCAAGCTGAAAATTCATTTAGGATTTTAGTTCCTGGTTTGGAGATTTTATTTTTCTGTACTATTTTATCTAGGGATATGAGTATAAGTTCAAAATAATTTTCATTCAGAAGTTTAAAGATGTTCCATTTTCTTCCAGCTTACCATTATTGCCAGTGAAGAGCTTGTTGACAATATATTTTGGGGAAGGGGTCATGATGTGTATGTATGTTGAAATTTTAAATTTTATATACGGTAAAATTGACTTTACTTCTTGTTTTACTGTTCTAAGAGTTCTTAGAACCATTCAGGCTACTTTCATTGTGGTGGAAACAGCTCAGATTTAGATCTTGCAGATTTGGTTGTGGAATCTGCCTATAGCTCCCTCTAGCTCTGTAGCCTTGGTAAATTTGGAAAAACATGGAGTATGAATAAAGAAAACATCTCTGTGTCACATTTCCTTATTTGCAAAAAAACATGATGCCATCTTTTCTGTCTACCCCTCTGGGCTCTTTCCTGAGGATCAGATGAGACCATGTATGTGAAAACACCTTGAAGAATGTAACACTTATATGAGAGCCTTTTTAGTATTTCCATTTGCCCTCCTATCCTGAATAGATGATTCAGTAACATTGTGTGTGAAAAAAATGATTTAAGCATTATGAACTGCTGCAATATATAGCAAATAAGGAATCATTATACTATTAATTATCATTATGTTAGTAGTGGACTACTGAAGACTGGAAACTCTCAAGAGCCAAAGAGTTGAGTTTTTGTATGCCATAATAAATGGAAGAGTATGTAGGGATGGAAAAGTGGGGGTGTCAGAAGTACCTGCAACGTTTACACCCTGTAAAAGATTAATACCTACTTTGCATTCCTCTGTTGTCTCTGCCCTTGGAGACTCGTTTACTTTCATAAATATAGAATGCTTACAAAATGCACCCACTTTAGTGTCAGCATGGAAGGAAGCTCATGTTGACCCTGCAACTAGATTAATGGGGAAAAAAAAGTCTGTCTTGAGCCGTGTGCTTTAACCGTGTGAAATTTATTGGAAAAAAAATCAGGAATATTGAGAGAGTTGGAGCAGGGAAGACAGGACAGAGAAGAATCGATAAAAGCATGAATAGAAGAAGAAATATAGGATGTTTGAGCATCCTAATGCTCAGGCAGAGGGAGATGTGGTCAGTTCTTGACTGGGGAAGGAACTAAATATAAAATGAGCCAAATAGAGTGACGGAGGCTTTTTACTGCCTGAGTCAATACAAGCAAGGGCCCAGGCTTCTAGATCTTATTGCAGAAAGACTGATTTCGACAGCATATAATTTGCATCCTGGTTCCATGGGAGAAGAGGTTCATAGATGGGCACATGTTCTCACACCCTTGAACCATGAATTGGAGTTTTCCACCTGGAAGGAGCAGAGACAGACAGACTGGTGAGCAGAAAGCTTCGTCCTCCAACCTTAGCCTTTACCTGTAATGCTCAGTGTCTCCATGCAGGATGGTCAAGACCTCCACTTGTACATTATCCCTTCTCTCTCTTCTATTTGCTTCCTCTGGGACCTTGCCCCCCATCAGTTGCCCACTCCTTTCTTATATTGTCAGCCTGTTTCTATGGACTCCTTTTTTGGTTTACAAGGATGCTCAGGTTACCCCAAATTTAAAATACTTTCTCTTAATTGTGCTACTCCGCTAGCACTATCCTTCCTTTCCTTACAGCCTTCCCAGAGTCTGCCTAGCCTCCTCACCTTGGCCCCTCACAGTCAGTCATGACCCTACTATGCTGAAACCTCTCTCAAAGGTCATAGAGATCTACTTATCAAATTCTGCATCCTTTTCTCAGGACTTTTTTAACCTCTTTGCTTGCACATCATACTGTGGACTACACCCTTTCTTTTTTTTTTTTTTTTTTTTTTTTTTGAGACAGTCTTGCTCTGTCACCTAGGCTGGAGTGCAGTGGTGCAACCTCAGCTCACTGCAGCCTCCACCTCCCAGGTTCAAGCGATTGTCCTCCCTCAGCCTCTTGAGTAGCTGAGATTACAGGCGCACCACCACACCCAGCTAATTTTTGTAATTTTATTAGAGACGGGGTTTCACCATGTTGGTCAGGCTGGTCTCGATCTCCTGACCTTGTGATCTGCCCGCCTCGGCCTCCCAAAGTGCTCGGATTACAGGCATGAGCCACTGCACCTGGCCTGAAACTACACACTTTGATACTCTCTGCTTCTGACAAGGTCTTCCCCACTGCTCATCTACTCCTCTGGATCCAATTATTTCTGCTCTCCCAAGTTGAACTGTCACATTACCAACTAACTGATGATCACCTCCATGCCAATATGCTAAGGGCATCTAAAACTTACTATGCCCAAAATGAAACTCATTACCTTCCTCCCCAAACCTGCTTGTTTTTGTGAGTTTCCTTTATATACTTCCTGTACCGCTCTTTCAAAACCTCTGTCATCTCTGATTCTTCCCTTTGCTTTTTTTTTTTTTTTTTTTTTTTTTTTTTTTTTTTTTTTTTTTTTTTTTTTTTTTTTTTTTTTTTTTTTTTTTTTTTTTTTTTTGAGACAGAGTCTTGCTCTGTCTCCCAGGCTGGAGTGCAGTGGCGTAATCTCGGCTCACTGCAAGCTCCGCCTCCCGGGTTCACGCCATTCTCCGGCCTCAGCCTCTCCGAGTAGCTGGGACTACAGGCACCCGCCACCACGCCCGGCTAATTTTTTTGTATTTTTAGTAGAGACGGGGTTTCACCGTGGTCTCGATCTCCTGACCTCGTGATCCGCCCGCCTCAGCCTCCCAAAGTGCTGGGATTACAAGCGTGAGCCACCGCGCCCGGCCCCCTTTGCTTTTTCCATCCAATTTGTTGTGAAGGTCTGTCAGTTCTACTTGTAATCTAGGTTGTTTCTGTCGCTCGGTTTCCATTTATCAAACATTTGGCTGCGCACAGTGGCTCACGCCTGTAATCTTAGCACTTTGGGAGGCCGAGGTGGGTGGATCACTTGAGGCCAGGAGTTCAAGACCAGCCTGGCCAAAATGGTGAAACACCATCTCTGCTAAAAATACAGAAATTAGCCAGGCATGGTGGCAGGCGCTTGTGATCCCAGCTACTCAGGAGGATGAGGCAGGAAAATTGCTTGAGCCTGGGGGGCAGAGGTTGCAGTGAGCCGAGATCGCGCCACTGCACTCCAGCCTGGGTGCCAGCAAGACTCCATCTCAAAAGAAAAAATTAACTGACCTAGTAAGGAACTATGCTAGACTCTGGAGAATGCAAAGATTAATAACATCATTTGATGTCAAGAGCTGAGAGAGATAAACAAAAATAGCCAATTATTACATGAAATGGAAAAACCATGTTATATGCTATGCTGGCAAATAAATGATTTTGGTATTTTGATTAAGGGGGGCATAGTATCAAGGAAATTCTTAGGAAGGAAGTGAGATTGAACTAAGCTATGAAGAATTGGTAGCATTTTGATTAGAAAGGAAAGAGGATAATTTCAGGCTGAAGCATAACTGGAGAAAAAAACATGAAAACATGAAACTGTTCAGGAAATGGTGACTTGCGTAGCTGGAGTAAGTGTAGAGTGTAAACGGATGCAGAATGAGTGAAAAGACATGGGAGAGATGTTAATAAGTCTTTCCATCAGTCACTCCTATTACCTTTTACTGAAATATTACAATAGCCCTTTAACAGGTTCTCTTGTGTCCACTGTAACTTGCTTCTAAGGTAATCTTCCTGAAGAAGCGCTTTGACCAACCTGGATGGGCTACTGGCTCTGCCTTTTCCTAGTAACAGGTCTTTAGGCAAGCTATTTCTCTTTTCTAAATTTGTTCCCTTTCTGTTAACAGAAAAAATTCCTACTCTGTGAGGATTAAATGATAAAGGGTATTTTAAAATGTATATCATACTGTCTGGAGCAATAAATAAAGGAGAACTATTAAATTCAAACTCTTTTTAACTGACACTGAAGCTCTTGTATCAGCTGGCTCCAGTCAACCTTTCCAAGTTTATCTTCTATGTCTCTGTTCACCATCCTCAAAAAATTCTTTGCTCTTTTTCCTATTTACATCCTGCACTTTTCTGACTTTTGCTTTCATTCCCTGTCTCTGGAATACCCATCAACCATTGCTGTATGACTAAATCAGTATCTCTTTAATCTTGACCGCACATCGGAATTGTCTAGGAGCCTTTAAAAAAATACTGATGCCTGCTGGGCGCGGTGGTTCACGCTTGTAATCCCAGCACTTTGGGAGGCCGAGGCGGGCGGATCACGAGGTCAGGAGATCGAGACCACGGTGAAACCCCGTCTCTACTAAAAATACAAAAAAATTAGCCAGGCGCGGTGGCGGGCGCCTGTAGTCCCAGCTACTCGGAGAGGCTGAGGCAGGAGAATGGCGTGAACCCGGGAGGCGGAGCTTGCAGTGAGCCGAGATCGCGCCACTGCACTCCAGCCTGGGCGACTGAGCAAGACTCCGTCTCAAAAAAAAAAAAAAAAAAAAAATACTGATGCCTGGATTCTATCCCCAGAGATTCTGGTTTAATTGCTTTGGTGCAGCCTGAATATTAGGATTTTTTAAAGCTGCTCAGGTAATTGTAATGTGCAAACAAAATTGAGAACTACTGGCCCAAATCATAAATGTTCCCTCAAAGCCTTTTCTGAATACCACCTTCTCCCCATACGCACCTCTAATCTTTCCTTTCCGTGAACTCTCTGCACTTTATATGTACCTTTCTTAAGACACAATTTTCTCCCTTGTGATATTGTTTCTTATTTCTTACATTAGAACATAATAATCTCTTTGTACAGTTTATATTTGAGTCATCTTTCTGTAGGGGTTCATGGTATGTGTCATTAATGTTTTCCGAGTGGTGGTGGATGAATGCCTGCATGTAGAAATAGGAAAATGACATTTCTAGTGAGGAAGAAGAAAAACTACAAGAAGAGTCAGGCAGTGTGGTTCCTGGGATGGAAATAACCAGTATCCCTTATTTTAGGGATGAGGAACTGAGAGTAAGGGTAAAGAGGTATGGGGATATACTCAGACAGGTCTGGTAACCTGTGAACACAGACTTGTAGACAGTTATTAGTTTATCCATTCAATATTTACTAAATGCCTACCATATGCTTGACATTGTGCTAGGTCCCAGGAATATATAGCTATAGCTTACAGTCAATGTCTCAATTTCTCATGGGGCAATTGACACATTGCTTTAATAGGAAGAGACAGCTAGTCTCACTGCCTTCTCTTAGGCCTAATGGGAAGGGCATGTATCTCGTCATCGGTACCTGGTGATAGAATAAAGAATTCTATTCTTTATTTTCTTTCTTTTTTTTTTTTATCTTTTTTTAGATGGAGTTTCACTCTTGTCTCCCAGGCTGGAGTACAATGGCACAATCTCAGCTCACTGCAACCTCCGCCTCCTGGGTTCAAGTGATTCTCCTGCCTCAGCCTCCCAAGTAGCTGGGATTACAGGTGCCCACCACCACACCTGGCTAGTTTTTGTATTTTTAGTAGAGATGGGGTTTTACCATGTTGGCCAGGCTGATTTGGAACTCCTGACCTCAAGTGATCCACCTGCCTTGGCCTCCCAAAGTGCTGGGATTACAGGTGTGAGCCACCTCGCCCGGCAAGGGATTCTGTTCTTAGTCCTTGAAAAAATAAAGTTCTGAATCTTCAAGTTCCTTGATTCTTCTTGGGCCCCTCTCACTCCAACTGCCCCCTACCAGAAGTAAGTTGATGTGTTCTCAGGCAGAAATTGCCTCATGAAGTCCCCATATACCTTCAAAGATCTTCTTTAACATGCACTGCTGGGAATTCTGAGTGATGCAGGTTCCCTCTCCACGAAGACATTTTCCTTGATCATCCATATAAGCACATGTGTAGCAATTTAATATTGTGCCTGAAAATTTAAGATAAGCCTTCAATAAGGTAAATTTGAAAATGGAGAAGGACACAGACTCTTCACAGGGTTTGCAATGTGACATTTCCTTGTGGACCAGATGTGTAGCCTTGATTCACATCTGGGAGGGGTAATGAGCAATAGGTAGCATGGATACTACACATTTATTTCTTAGTTCTTTTTGGGGATCTGAGGGCCCTGTGTCTGATAGACCTGTGCCAGAGGAAATTCTTCATTCTTCTTCATCTCTGACCTTCATTGCTGATGAATCCCAAATTTCTCTCTCTAATATTTTTACTCCAGTCCATATCCGCATTGACTTCCTGGGCATTTATCATTAGATACCCTTCTGTCATGTGACACCATAGGAGCAAAATGTATGTGTGATTTTCATCTCCCTTTTCTACTCCCCGTCATGCTCTCACCCACAAGGCACAAACACTTGGAGTCATATTTGACCGATTAATAAGCTATGCTAGAATGCTCTAACATTGCAAACCCTGTGAAGAGTCTGTGTCCTTCTCCATTTTCAAATTTACCTTATTGAAGGTCACTAACGGCACTATCTTTGAAATACTTCCATGTTGCCTCTTTTACTATCTCTACTGCTAATTCCCAGTTTGGGAAGCCTAAAGAAGTGGAAAGATTATGGGCTTTGCACAGTCCTAAGTTTGAATCCAAAGTTTGCCACTTTCTAGCCATGTGACATTGGACATATTACATTCGTCTCACTTCTTTCATCTGAAAATTTAGAATAATGATATTTATACAATAGAGTGAAATGTGAACTACGTCTGGTAATAACTTGAGGCATCAAACTTTGGGTCTTGTTTTCTTTCCGAGAACAAACCCTTTTAATTAAGAGCCACAGACTAGCAGTTGTCCTAGGAACTCATTTCTGGATCTAAAAGAAAATAGCTTTACTTTCCATGTTCAAACAAAAGGAACCACCAGCTGTACACATCTCTTTACAGAATTCGTAAGGTTATAGCATTCTAACATGGTTTAAGAGGCAGGGTTAGCATAAAGCTAATGAAGGTTAGTCTTCAGAACTCTGCACTTTCATGACCCCCTTCTAGGGAAGTCGGAAGGGCTGTGTATTCATAATTTCTTATGGAGAGTGAAGTTGGAAGGGTACTGGCATTTTGTATTTGTTTTATTTTTCTTATAGAGGGCCCTCCATATTGTTTAGCTTTCAGGCTCCCACATGCCTCTTGGTATGATTGTGAAGAGAACTAGAGAGTCTTTGAGAGAGCTGTTTGTGAAGTGTTAACAATTCTTCTGCACTCCTTCCCTAAAATTGGGTTTTCTTGATGTGGTCCCCATTTCCCACCTGAAGTCAATGACTGGCACCCATCCAAACATGGCTCACCTGTAGATGTGCTTGAAATTGGTGCACCTGAAGCCTGTTCCCCTGAAGGCTCTTCATTCAAAGCACGCTCACCCAAAGACTGTTCACCTGAAGCGTGCTCACCTGAAGGCTGTTCACCGGAGGCATGTTCACCTGGAAGCTGTTCATCTGAAGGCTGTTCACTTGACTCATGCTCACTCAAAGGCTGTTCTCTGGAAAGGTGCTCACCTGAAGGCTGTTCTCCTGAAGGCTGCTCACCTACAGTATGCTCACCTTCAGCATGTTCAGTCGCAGCGGGCTCACCTGAAGCATGTTCACTCTCAGCATGTTCTCCAGAAGTGTGCTCGGCCACAGTGTGCTCCCTTGAACCATGCTCACTGGAACCATGCTGGCTTAAAGTGTTCAGGCCTGAAGAAGTCTCATATAAAGCCTCAGCATCAGAAGGGTTTTGAAGTGAAAAGAACTCACCTGGAAGTTGCTGAACTGAAGTTTGATGATCTATGGAGCCAGAAAGCTCATCAGGCAGACTTGATGTTCCTGGGATGGAGAAGGAACAGAAGAGAGATGGTGAAGCTGAGAGAGAGAATGGGATAAAGACTATCTTCCTGTGGAGTTAGGCTAATGTTATGAGACTCCTAGGTTTCCTGTGGGCCTAGATCGGGCACCTGAAGACTGCAGATGTTGGGAAAAATCAACTAAGTATCCCAAAAGGCCATGGAGGACAGAAGTGTTTAGTGAAACAAACAGAGGCCACCTCTGGGATTGAAGAGAAGAATCCTAAGTTCCCCAATATTAAGAACTACGTAGGAGAATCCACTCATCCATGTACAAAAAGCACCTGAAGGAAAATGAATGTGCCTCCCTGACAAAGTCAGCATCAGGAAGTCAATGTACCATCACTGTTAGAATCAGAAGTTCACCACCAACCCTCCCTCCCATTCCTCTATGGGTGAAAGACAAGAAGAGTAGAGATAGAAGAGGGAGAGAGAAAGCAAGTAGTTTTCAATACCTGAGTATTTGTAATCTAAATTAAGGGTGGAAGAGTTAACCTTTGGACAAGGATGACAAGTATGAGCCACCTGTATTTGGTAATGTCAAGTTATCAGAAGGGATTAAGCCACCTGTATTTGGTAATGTCAAGTATTTTCTCACAGTCAATCCCCAATCCATGTGGGTTGGGGATTCAGAGAGCAAAGTTGCTATAAGCTATTAAGATAAAAAAAAAAAAGTCTAGGCATATTTAATATATATATATATATATATATATATAGACACACATATATGAATTGTATTATTGTGACATAACATTTACATTCACTTCATGGAGTTGTCCTGAGTACTTAATAAGATAAATTGTGAAGTGCACCATTGCCTAGTACTCAATTTTATTTTTCTTTTCTTCCCACCTTACACTGGGAATTACAAAACTCTTACATGGTTTTTTTTTCTGGCAAGTCTCTTCTACCTTTAATCCATCTCTTTTTTTTTGTTTGTTTCAAAGATAGAGTCTCACTCTGTTGCCCAGGCTGGAGTACAGTGGCACAATCTTGGCTCACTGCAACCTCCACCTCCCGGGTTCAAGTGATTCTCCTGCCTCAGCCTCCCGAGTAGCTGGGATTACAGGTGCGTGCCACCATACCCGGCTAATTTTTGTATTTTTAGTAGAGACGGGGTCTCGCCATGTTGGCCAGGCTGGTCTCGAACTCCTGACCTCAAGTGATCTGCCCGCCTCGGCCTCCCAAAATGCTGGGATTACAGGCATGAGCCACTGTGTCTGGCCAATCCATCTCATCGACTGTCAGCCAAATATTCCTTAAGTATATTTTAAGTGAACAGAAGCACAAAACAGATAATTTGATTATTACTCTTTGATTAAACTGAGCCACCTAGAGGAGGAGAAATAGACTACAACAACCAAGTTATTTAATTCTAGCCAAAAGCTGAGAGGAATTATTGGATCTTTGAGGCTGAGGTAGTCTAAAACCCCAGAGTACTCAAACCCCAGAGTTGAACTCAAAGAATCTTGCGATAGATATATTTTCTTGGCACAGTGCAGTACTTATAATCAATGACTTTCTAAATGACTAGGGTGAGAATATGTTGATAAAGGAAAGGTAAGATTTAGTAAAGCTTTTAGGAGGTTTTTATTTTTTAAACTTATTACATAAATACTATCTACTTGACTGGTTTTTCAATAATTAACACAAGTTTTGATAAAGAGATGTTTCTGATATAGAAAGGAGGCATGAAAAAGCATGCTAATTTCTTGATCTTATAGTTTATGACTCGTGTCACCATGTGACTGGCACATACTATCACCTGGTGGCTGTGTATCTGCGTTTTTGCGTCAACTTTTGAAGGTCTAACAAAGCAAAAAGCAAAACCTCTGACAGTAAACATTATAGAAAATACATTGTTATTTCACTAAAAGCTCAGAGCTCATGGCCTCTTTCTGCTGTAGGAGGCAGGAGGGAACACAGCACACCATGAATGGGGGATCCCGAAAGAAGAGATGATACAGAAAACCTGATTTGATATAACACAGCCATGAAGAAGAGACTTATGAAGTCTCTGGCCTATAGCTCTGTCGTGTTCTGATATTGTTTTCTGAACACATCACATCTTCCCATCTCCCGTCTTTCCTTGGCACATTAACCACACAAGGATCCCTCACATGTAATTGATGGGACAAAGCTTCATTGGGCTTCTACAGAACCCCTACGCCTACTTTTTCATCTCATGCAGCATCAGCCACTCATGTTGAGTGGCTAAAATAAGTAGAAACAAGACTGTCAAGCCAGTGGGACCCTCTGACTGTAAAGCTGTGACTAGAGAAATCAACTGGTTCAGGAGCTCTCCGAGTTGGACTTGTTCAGCTGCTCTTGATTCTGACTCAGATTGGTTTGGGTGACTGAGAGACTGGTCTTCCTTCTGCAAGGCCTGAAATGTCTTAAGGGAGACCCCTTTTGTATTTACCTGAAGCCTAGATCAAACACTCACCTCTGGCAGATCCAAGCAGATAAAGACTCATTAGTAAGAGAAACATGTTCATCTGGATTTAGGAAAAGAGGGGACCCCAGTGTGGGCCACAGCTTCTTCACAGAGCTATGAAGCAAACTGCGAGCAAAAGCTCCCAGTGCTGAAGCAGAGCTGGGAATTCTAGAACCTCAGAAGTAACCCATGTTTCTTCACAATGGGTTGGGCTCTGAGGTTCTTGTGTAGCCTGTTCAGGCAAGTTGGCCCTTAGCAACCCATTGCTTATTTCACTAGCGAAGACCAATGAGTATTTTCTGTGTGCAGGGTGGTGTGTTGGGGCTATCTGCCCTAACTTTAAAAAAAAAAAAAAAAAGAAAAGTATTTATTACCAAAAAGCACATATTTTTTGTAATACAGTTTAAAAGATACCTACTCTCTTTTAAAAGTGTTTTTGACAATGAGGTGTGATTGTTGATTATTTTCTGTTTGGCTTTCTGAATCAGCCTTTCTTGGCTCTGATCTGTACCCTGGAAGGCTGACCTCTGTTGACTTCATCACCTGAATGCTAGCTGGATTTGGCTTCAGATTGGGTTTATACAGGATTGGAGGGGAGAAGAGAGAGAGAGGAAGAGGGAAGGAAGGAATGGGGAGAAAGAGAGACTGGAATATTTGTTCTTCCTATTCCCTTCCTGCCACAGTTGACACTGGCTGAGTCTACATGACAGAGCTCCTGTTGGGTATCCTCTCTTCCATGGCTCCAGCTCTCATCCATGCTATGGTAATATGTTTCTCTCCCCCTGCCCTCTTAGGCCTAGGGATGATAATAGTTTCCTGCTGTTACTAAAATCTGGATGCCCAAACTTTCCTTTTTTTTTTTTTTTGTTTTGTTTCCTTAACCTTGCCCACTTCTGTAAACAGTCTTTTCATACAGACCTTTATCAACCATGGTTTTAGCAGGAAACAGGTGGCAAACTCAAATGCGTAACTGAGGAGAGTTTACACAGATATGGGCAGAGTAAAGAGAACAAGAGACAGTAGAAAGCTGCGTTTTGAGCTGCAACTTCTACCAAGGGGGTGGCCAAGCTGAGAAGATGGTTACAGTGAGGCATCCACCTGATACAAAGCTAGAAATTATGGGGGATTGAGTGGCAAAGATCTGGTAGCTTCCATTTCTCGCTGCTTGTCTGCTCAGCTCTCTTGAACAACTTTGTTTTATATACCACTGAATGCTAAATCTAGAATAGATGTACTTATTGTTACATTTTGAAAGGAAGGTGAGGGTTAGAGAGTGGCGGCTGTACGTCAAATCCAGACTTTCTGTCTAGCGTAAGACCTACAGAGGAGGGGGACTAGCTTAATGCCAGTGCCCACTGCTTCTTACAGGCTGGGGTACTTGTAGGTATGAGCAGGACAGGTCTGGGCAGTATGGCTTGCTGCCTGGGAAGATGTTCCCATAATGAGGCATTTTGGACCTTGTTCCCGCAGAATGTGATGCTGATGTTCCTTGAACTTTTTCCCAGCAGAATATGATTAAAGTCAGGCAGGCAGTTGGACAGGCTGTTTCCAAGGGCCCAAACCCCTATGGAATGCTTCACTTTAGCCAAGGTCTGCAAAATGGCGGGGGGGGCAGAGGGAAGGTTACAAAATCGTGCAGTTTGGACTAACACTTTATCACTGTTATAATTATTTGTTTCATGTTTGTACTCCCCATTGGACTCTAAGCTTGAACGCAGAGACCCTGTCTTGATTATTGTTGTAGTCCTAGTACCTAGCAGCATGCCTGCTAAGCTTTTCCTGAAGGGAGGAATGAATGAATTACCTTTTGGGGCCTCTCTCTGCCTCATAGAGGAGAATTTATAGAGAATCATGTAAGAGAATCTATAGAAGAGAATCTGGATTAAGGTTCTGGGTCAGTTGAAGATAGCAAGATCACCAGGGATCAAGTTACTTGACTTGAGTTAGAGGATAAAACTAGGATTTGTGAGCCTCAGGCAGGTTCCTTTAAAGTAGAGAAAGGTATGAAAGGGCATGCTATCAATAATTCTTTTCCTCCAGGATGAGTTTGGAAGAACAGCTATGAGCCTTGGGTCTGACTTTTGTTGACAGAAGCAGTGGAAATTAGTAGAAGGGAAGAGGTGCTATCTATTCCACCCTAACTTAGAACATAGAAAAACAGACAGTGGGCTCTGGAGCGCTGATGCTTTCAGCTGAAAACAATTGTTTTTAAAAATTCCCTATGTAAATTTGCTTCAAAATAACCTAACTGAGGGGTTGTAGCAATGAACGGGGAAAGAAGATAAAATAAGACTGGACGCAGTGGCTCATGCCTGTAATCCTAGCACTTTGGGAGGCTGAGGTGGGTGGATCACCTGAGGTCAGGAGTTCAAGACCAGCCTGGCTAACATGGTGAAACCCCATCTCTACTAAAAATACAAAAAAAATTAGTCGGGCATGGTGGCGGGCACCTGTAATTCCAGCTACTTGGGAGGTGAAGGCAGGAGAATCGCTTGAACCTGAGAGGTGGAGGTTTCAGTGACCTCAGACTGTGCCATTGCATTCCAGCCTGGGCAACAAGAAAGAAACTGTCTCAAAAAAAAAAAAAAAAAGAAGATAAAATAAGATTGGTCCTGTGTGCATGATTGTTGAAGCTGTGTGATGGGTACATGGGGGTACTCTCTACTTTTGTATATGTTTGAAACTTTCTATACTGAAAAATCTTCAGGGTGGAGGGCAGAAATACCTATTTGGAAAGCCTAGATAATCAATGCCTTATTTAAGTAGCTTCAGGGGGTGATGGAGAAGTCTTTTTAATGTGTGTGTGCATTAAGACCTAGATGGGAGCTTAATTGCTCCCTATTATACAAGTGTCCTACACCCAGGGCTGACTGTGGTTGGGGAGGGGGCGTGTGGGTGTTGGGTGGAGTGGATGGGAGATTGGGGGAGGATGGCCGAGCTTCTCAATAAGCAGCAGTCCATGCATGTGTGCTGTTACTTAACCACTTGAAACTCGGAGAAATCTGGACAAGCTTCATAGAGGAGCTCCAATTCCACTAGCCTCTCGCAGAAATCCCTTCCTGACCTCCGCAGGCCCAGACCACTGGTCCATTCTGCATGAAATATCCCTTCCTGGAGGTTGGTGAAGCCCACATGGGCACCAGGAGGCCTCTCAAGTTTGTGCTGACTTGGAGCCAGAGCAACCAGAGAGGGAGGAAGAGAACAGAAAGAGCAACAGTTGTGTCTCGTGTGCATCCCTCCATGTGTTTCAGTGCTGCCCCCACTGATGTGGCTGCACTGGCACGGTGCCACCAAGGAAGGGCCACCATGCAGACTTGAATTGGAACCTGCTCTGAATGTTTCTGGCTATGTGACCTTGGAAAGAGAATCACCCTCTCTGAGCCTCCGTGGCCTCATTTGTAGAATTGAGATAATACCATTTCCATGTTTCAGACTTCTGAGGATGAAATGAGACCATGTAGGTGAACATACTCAGCACAGTGCCTGGCACGAGGCAGGCATTCACAGAGTAGCCACTGAGTATGATTTTCCTTCCCTTGAGGGTTTCCGTTTTGCTGATATTATAATAACTGTTTAATTTACTCCTTTTGCACATGGCACTTTAGAGTTTACCTTGTATATCAGTGATACTGCCAAGCATATATTATCTCTATTTTATAGAGGAGATTCTGAGAAACTACATAGGATGTGATCCATTTATCTTGACATCCCATCGTGCTCAGGAGTGCATGATTCTCCATGACTGGTAATAATGTGTGTTGAACACATTCCAGGGCCACAGCTCCAGGGAGAATGACCAGGGCGGTGGCTGGGAGGGAGGAGGCGTCTATGAACTCTGAGAACCTCTCTTCACAGGCCTGAGGCCAGCTCCTCACTGTGAGCCTCCTCCCACCGCTCCCCACCCTAACCTGAGCACACACCTGGCCCTCACAACCTCAGAGCTCAGGGCACAGGAGCAAGTGCCGTCTTCCCAGAGCATGCGGAGGCCTCCACTGCTAAAACCCTGTTGCGGCAGCAACTTCTGCCAGAGACAGTGCTGTGCAAAAAGAGATAACTTAATTTCTTCATCTTCAGCTTAACATTTTATCCCCTTTTAACAAGCAAAGAAAGGATTAGAGAGATTCAATATCCTCTCCAGGACCATACAGTGAATAAGTGGTAGATCTGAGATTCAAATACACAGACAGCTGACTTCAGAGCCTAAGGGATATTCTTGTTTAGATTTCTTTTTCAATTATGCCTTGTGGTCTCCTAGGGACAGAAGAACATTGTAAAAGGAAGAAAAGGGAATACCTATTTACAGATAATGTTCGTGGTAAGGCAGAATAGGATTCAGCATTATAAGGGAGGTTAAAATGGAAACAGGAAATATTGGAGGCAAAGGTAGGAGAAAAGAGTATCAAATATTTTGTGTAAAATTGTCGTGGGGGTGGGACTACAGCAGTGGCTCTCCTCTGGGAGTGAATTCCCCTCCAGGGCACATTTGGCAATGTCTGGAGAGATCATCAGTTGCACAAGTTGGGGATGAGCTGCCGTTGGAGTGCAATCCTGGAGGACTGGGTATGAGGTGAGGCTCATTTGGGGAGACTCTTGAATGCCACACCGAGGAGTTGCTGTTTCATCAGGTGGACCAGGAAAGCATTTTGAGCAGGAGAGTAAAATGATTGTAACTGTACTCTAGGAGGCCATACCCAGGCAAGCATGAGCTCTGCATTGCAGCTGAGAGAGTGAAGAAGTGGTGACTACATCCAAGAACACAAAGGCCAAAAAATGGACAAGGCCGAATCCCATGGAAGAAGCTGCAGAGACATCAGGAGGAGCCAGAGGTGACATCCTGAAAGGTTTCACTGCCAGTGCCTGTGCCACAGGATTGCCCTGAGAGAAGCATGCAGAGGCAGAAGGGACACATCAGGAGGCTGCACACCACCAAGTTCAGCTCTCTGCATATGTGGAAGCTGCACTGCCACCCGCTCCACCCTCCGCATCTGGCAAATACGTGGAGACAAACATTGCTAGGGAAAAATGTAGTGGGGGTTTTTTCTTGCTCCTCAATGCTTTCCAAGACAGCAGCTTCACCAAGTCATTGTGGATTCAATGTGTGATCAAATAAATTCTGATTCCTCCCATGGAAACCCAGTCAGGGACACCATGATAAGGGTCCTGCCAGTGGCCAGGTCTGTGCCCTAGCTGTGCAGAAGTGGCATGCTTGCGAGTGCACCTCAGGGAGTCACTGTCAGCTACCAGTGTCCTGACTCAGCCAGAGGCAGATGCAGAGGCTGCCTGTGCTGCAGCCACAGGTTGCAGTTCTTCACTCAGATCCTTATATCTACTAAAAATCCGAGCACAAAGAAACTTAACTAGGAAAAACTTATCGAGGAACATATTCGTCAAGTAGGGAAGAGTGCAAGAAGAGGAAGAACTGTCTACTTGGAGCCAGCAGCCTGGACTTAGGGGTGCCCTAGCTCTTCCTAAAAGGAAACTTCCTCAACTTGGTTTCAGAGGCCAAAGTTTTCCAACACCAGATGGTGATGCTCCTAAAGAGACTGGAAAATGAGGTCTAGGCAGGACTGGAGACAGTACTTGTGGGACCCAGTGCAAAGCAAAAACGAGGTGCCTTTGTTGGAAAGCAATGAAGAATTTCCAGTGGTTGGTAGCAGAGCATGAAACCAGGGGTGCCTGCTCAGGAAGCCAGCCCTGGGTCTAGGAGACCTGTACAATAGGGAGCAGTTAAGCTACTATCTAGGCCCTAATGTGCACACATATTAAAGAGAAGACTTCTCCACCTCCCCGAAGCCATTTTAAATAAGGCATTGATCATCTAGGCTGTTAAATAGGGATTTTTTTCTGCCCTCCACCCTCAAATTTTTCAATATCAGAAGTTTCAAACATACAAAAGTACAGAGTACCCCCATGTACCCATCACACAGCTTCAACAACTCTGCTTCAACTACGTGATTGTCTTCAACAGTCATGCAGACGTGACCAATCTTATTTTATCTCCTTTCCCCTCTCATTGCTGCAAACTCCCCCTTAGGTTATTTTGAAGCACATTTGCCTAGCGGATTTTTAATAACCATTTTTTTTTCAGCTGAAAGCATCAGGAACCTTGCTCCACACTTTTGTTTCCCACAACTTTATCTTAATGATAGTCTATCACATAAACACAAGAGAGGTGGGACCAGAGGGTTTAGAAACAATGTTTCACAGAGTAGAGGACAGGGATACTTTTGCACTGTTGCTTCTGTGGGTCTCAGGATAAAATTCCCACCAGCTGTTCTGACATATTCACTTCAGCTTACTCTGCGGGAAGATTCAGAGAGGTTGTGAGTCACATCTAACTGTTCACAGTGAGTCTACATAAGGATCCTGAGCAGTAAAGTTCTCAGTCTTTTGCAGAAACTCCAAATACAGATCTCCAAGATCGGGGCTTCTCCAGCTAAGCTCTCACTGCCTTCCATCCCTGCCAATTGCACAGCAAGCACACAGCTGGTGAGACACTCCTGCACGGCGCTTTTGAGACAATGCATTCTCCATTGTCATGGTTCATGAACCCAGAAAGGGAACAAACAGCCTATTCAAAGGTGGGGAAATTTCTTGTTTGGCTGTCTGTATAGGTTTGTTTCTCTGTGATAAATTAAGTCAGGGATAGGACGAGTAATATCTCTAGGAATTGTGTGAATAAAGGGGTAAAGCAGCTTCTACTTTTCCTTGCCCAGATTCACATAATTGTGACTCTACCAGTGGTGTGTGGACCTGGCCTGTGCCAGCTTGTGAGAGCCACCTGTGACAGTTTCAGGAATCTGATGAGCTGGTGACTGAGCATAGCAATTATTAAAAGTTAAATTACAGAAACTGACAAATAAATTGTATTAGAAACAAAGATAATCCCTAAATCCTCATCAGTTCTTCATGATTTTGTGGCATTTTACTATTGTCTTGCTCTGAGGGCTATTTAGTGCTAGTGGAACCATGTGCTCTAAATACTAAATATGCTCTAAATACTAGAGAATGCTGTGCTCCTGCATGGTGATCCCATCAGCGATGTCAGTGTGGCAGCTCGAAGCTGCCATTTAGACCTCAAGAGTCTGCAAATGCTATAAACCAGGACTCTCCCCATCCCCCTGCTCCCCAGAAGTCAGCTGCTGAACATTTACCAGTGCACAACTGGGCTAAACCCATGCACTTGTAACCTGGAATAAGTGGATGACCAACTTGTCTTCAGGACACTGAAACCTGTCAGACCTCTTCAGCATAGGAACTCAGATCTAACAGATATCTGGTAAGTGTGTTTAAAATGAATTGCCCGTGGAGCCAAGATGGCCGAATAGGAACAGCCCCGGTCTACAGCTCCCAGCCTGAGCGACACAGAAGATGGGTGATTTCTGCATTTCTGTTTGAGGTACTGGGTTCATCTCACTAGGGAGTGCCAAACAGTGGGTGCAGGACAGTCAGTGCAGTGCACCGTGCGCAAGCCGAAGCAGGGCGAGGCATTGCCTCACTCGGGAAGCACAAGGAGTCAGGGAGTTCCCTTTCCTAGTCAAAGAAAGGGGTAACAGACGGCACCTGGAAAATCGGGTCAGTCCCACCCTAATACTGTGCTTTTCCAACAGGCTTGGAAAACGGCACACCAGGAGATTGTGTCCCGCACCTGGCTCAGAGGGTCCTATGCCCATGGAGTCTCACTGATTGCTAGCACAGCAGTCTGAGATCAAACTGCAAGGTGGCAGCAAGGCTGGGGGAGGGGCACCCGCCATTGCCCAGGCTTGCTTAGGCAAACAAAGCAGCCAGGAAGCTCGAACTGGATGGAGCCCACCACAGCTTAAGGAGGCCTGCCTGCCTCTGTAGGCTCCACATCTGGGGGCAGGGCACAGACAAACAAAAATTCAGCAGGAACCTCTGCAGACTTAAATGTCCCTGTCTGACTGACAGCTTTGAAGAGAGTAGTGGTTCTCCCAGCATGCAGCTGGAGATCTGAGAATGGACAGACTGCCTCCTAAAGTGGGTCCCTGACCCCCGAGCAGCCTAACTGGGAGGCACCCCCCAGTAGGGACAGACTGACACCTCACTCGGCCAGGTACTCCTCTGAGACAAAACTTCCAGAGGAACTATCAGACAGCTGAATTTGTGGTCTCATGAAAATCCGCTATTCTGCAGCCACCACTGCTGACACCCAACAAAACAGGGTCTGGAGTGGACCTCTAGCAAACTCCAACAGACCTGCAGCTGAGGGTCCTGTCTGGCAGAAGGAAAACTAACAAACAGAAAGGACATCCACACCAAAAACCCATCTGGACATCACCATCATCAAAGACCAAAAGTAGATAAAACCACAAAGATGGGGAAAAAACAATGGAAAAACTGGAAACTCTAAAAAGCAGAGCACCTCTCCTCCTCCAAAGGAACGCAGTTCCTCACCAGCAACGGAACAAAGCTGGACAGAGAATGACTTTGATGAGTTGAGAGAAGAAGTCTTCAGACGATCAAACTACTCCGAGCTATGGAAGGAAATTCAAAACAATAGCAAAGAAGTTAAAAACTTTGAAAAAAAATTAGACGAATGGATAACTAGAATAATCAATGGAGAGAAGGGCTTAAAGGAGCTGATGGAGCTGAAAGCCAAGTATCGAGAACTACGCGAAGATTGCAGAAGCCTCGGTAGCCGACGCGATCAACTGGAAGAAAGGGTATCAGTGATGGAAGATGAAATGAATGAAATGAAGCGAGAAGGGAAGTTTAGAGAAAAAAGAATAAAAAGAAACGAACAAAGCCTCCAAGAAATTTGGGACTATGTGAAAAGACCAAACCTACGTCTGATTGGTGTACCTGAAAATGACAGGGAGAATGGAACCAAGCTGGAAAACACTCTGCAAGATATTATCCAGGAGAACTTCCCCAATCTAGCAAGGCAGGCCAACATTCAGATTCAGGAAATACAGAGAATGCCACAAAGATACTCCTCGAGAAGAGCAACTCCAAGACACATAATTGTCAGATTCATCAAGGTTGAAATGAAGGAAAAAATGTTAAGGGCAGCCAGAGAGAAAGGTCGGGTTACCCACAAAGGGAAGCCCATCAGACTAACAGCTGATCTCTCGGCAGAAACTCTACAAGCCAGAAGACAATGGGGGCCAATATTCAACATTCTTAAAGAAAAGAATTTTCAACCCAGAATTTCATATCCAGCTAAACTAAGCTTCATAAGTGAAGGAGAAATAAAATACTTTACAGACAAGCAAATGCTGAGTGATTTTGTCACCACCAGGCCTGCCCTAAAAGAGCTCCTGAAGGAAGCACTAAACATGGAAAGGAAAAACCGGTACCAGCCACTGCAGAAACATGCCAAATTGTAAACACCATCGAGGCTAGGAAGAAACTGTATCAACTAATAAGCAAAATAACCAACTAACATCATAATGACAGGATCAAATTCACACATAATATTAACTTTAAATGTAAATGGGCTAAATGCTCCAATTAAAAGACACAGACTGGCAAACTGGATAAGGAGTCAAGACCCATCAGTGTGCTGTATTCAGGAAACCCTTCTCACGTGCAGAGACACACAGAGACTCAAAATAAAGGGATGGAGGAAGATCTATCAAGCAAATGGAAAACAAAAAAAGCAAGGGTTGCAATCCTAGTCTCTGATAAAATGGACTTTAAACCAACAAAGATCAAAAGAGACAAAGAAGACTATTACATAATGGTAAAGGGATCAATTCAACAAGAAGAACTAACTGTCCTAAATATATATGCACCCAGATTCATAAAGCAAGTCCTCAGTGACCTACAAAGGGACTTAAACTCCCACACAATAATAATGGGAGATTTTAACACCCCACTGTCAACATTAGACAGATCAACAAGACAGAAAGTTGACAAGGATATCCAGGAATTGAACTCAGCTCTGTACAGAGTGGACCTAATAGACATCTACAGAACTCTCCACCCCAAATCAACTGAATATACATTTTTTTCAGCACCACACATCTATTCCAAAACTGACCACATAGTTGGAAGTAAAGCTCTCGTCAGCAAATGTAAAAGAACAGAAATTATAACAAACTCTCAGACCACAGTGCAATCAAACTAGAACTCAGGATTAAGAAACT